>NC_092576.1:40693610-40993610 GCF_037975245.1 Apostichopus japonicus
AGGGGCACATTTTATTTGTCAGTAGGGCACATTTGCTATTTTGGAAAAAAATTAGTGGCACGTGCCCCACCCCCCCGGCTCTTACCCCCTGGCTAATCTCCCCCACCCATTCCAATGCCAATTGAGTAACATTTGATTATTTATGACAGTTTATACCAACTAATAATGGTCTTAAACTTGCATGTTCAGGTATATGCTAAGTAACAACTTTACCTTATAGCCATCCCCACAAACATAGATAGCCACCCAAAAATAGTAGCTCGCCAATTGGACATTACATATGAAGTTAATTATTAGTGGCCAAATGGGAAGAATAACTGAAACCTACATATCCTTCAATCTGGCTCAGATTGGCAATAAGCTTGGATTGAACAATTCAGTTTCCTAAGCAGCACGTACATTAAAGATCTGCTTTATTGGCTCCAATTATAGCACGCTGTAGCTATAAAGGTTTTTTGATTACGTAATCGACCTGCCACGGTCGTAAAGCGACCTAGCTCAGGCTGCATATAGCTTCCTAACTCCATTAGGCTCTTTGTGTAAACACTATGTGGAAATATGTCCCATGTCTACAGCTGTTTAGTTAATCCATGGAGCTATAAGCAGATCATACAGCGATCACACACACACACAAAGACCCTCATACATGAACAAATATGTGCAGACTTATTGGTACAAATAGGTCATTTTACGACCAAGGCATTTCGATTACGTAATCTTAAGAAACTGTTCCATGATAGCGTGCTATAGTTGGGGTCTATACAGCAGACCTCTAAACAGTACAAAATATTATGTGAGAGGTCATCTTGAGTATGTTACAGTGAAAAACATGTTCTTTGTTAATATAGTAATATAGGGCTCGATAATGCTCTGGAAAGCTTGCCTCCTGCTAATTGGACTGTATTTGAGATTTGCTGGAAACTTGGATACTAAAAAGCCACAAAAAAACAAACAAAAAAAATGTCAATCCTGTTTCATCTACCAAGTAGGCCTACTTAGCAACCTTGGATGACATAATTCAACACCATCTATTCTTGACAAACGTGTAATGCATACTAGTAAAACTTGTCATTTTAGCCCACAAATAGTATGTCGTTTTTATTAGTCTTGTGTTTTACCTGAGTAATTGAGTTCGTAAATGGTCTGTGTATTGGTTTAAAAGTAGTCCAGCGACTTTTACTTGTGATGTGCTTCAGCTGTTTCAAAAAAATTATCGAAGGCCCTTCACGAAGATAAACTGAATGAAATTATCATATGCGTTTAACTTCTTAAGTTCGGCCGAAAGAAAAATTTCGTTGAGCAGACATGCAGGAATCTAAATTAATTGTGGTCATCCCAGCCAGGACTCAAAACTTTCTTTGCATTGTTAAAATTTCGCCTTCCCTTTGTTCTAATTCCATATTCTTGATTCTTCGTTGGATTCTTGATTTCTTCGGGTAAAAGCAAAAAATTTCTGGCCGACCCTGCCAGGACTCGAACCTGGAATCCCCTGATTCGTAGTCAGATGCCTTATCCATTGGGCCACAGGGCCAGTTGTTATGGTAGGAATCATACTACTATATATACTCATGTATTAGACAAATTTACATGCACTCAATATATACTCTAGTTTTTACAATATATCGGTAAATGTAAGTCGACTTTTACCCAGTTTCCCTAATTCGTAGAGTGATGGAGGATGTATTCAACACAGTTATGGAACTGCAATATCACTAGTCTGTCATTCCATATTTTGAATTTGTAATAGCCTACACTATTGTTTGTGTTACTGTTACATGCAACAAAACACATTGTCACTTACACTGCAGTAACTAAGCACATTGCCTAGCTAGCCGAAGTGAATTTTTGCTTGGATATTGTCCCGAGTATGGTTTGAAAATTGTCGAGGTTTATTGATATTTGGTACTAGCTAGAAACAGACATTTATCTAGGCCTAACGTAAAGCTATAGGAAATATCCATTGTAAGTATACCAATGGCTATGTCCTTACGTAGTACTAGTATTAGAGATGGTTTTAACGATTTGCGACGACAAATTGGATTCTACCTAGCGTAAGTTTAGAAATGATTAATGATCAAATAAAGATTAGGATTCATTGCACAAGTAAGGTTATTTGGGAGAGCGGAAACTCACTAAATTTGGCGATATTTATATCGATTTGTAAGCTGTCAGTAGGTCTAGCCTGACAATGACGGATCTATAGTTCTGCTCTGATATGTAATGTGTGCATATCCTCACAATCATGCATGCGTACGATCATAATACAGTTATAGAACAGAACCGGTGTCGGCTTTATGCTTCGTGTCAGGGTTGCTTCTGCCGTTCTGGGGTCTCAGTTTATCACTAGTGGGGGTCTGCACGAAATTGATTTTTATGGGGTAACAGTAAACTATTGTGCACAAACCGCAACAACTACTCCTGAATCAAAAACCCAGAATTACAATATGAAAAGTCGGCTACTCGAAACTCCAGTACATACAGCTACCAGTGTGGTAATAGGCTACATTTTAATGAGTATACTCGCGGTACTCGCACTCGGCCCTTTGAAAAGTACTCGGATGTGAAACTCCTACCCGTCATTTAGTACTCACATTCAGATGACAAAGTTCTTTAGCTTGTACTTTTCTTCAGGAATTTGGGGAACACGTCCTAAGAAATTAAAATGCTCTCGGGTATTTATTTCAAAGCCCTGGTTGGGTCATGTAGGACGAATTAGTTGTTGGATCCTGAGATATTTCTTATTCTCTGGTAGCGGCAGCACAAGTTTTGTAGAAGGAATTCCAAGCCCGGAAGCTGTGGCCAGTTCTCTTTTTTTCTATTTCCAGAGATTCAGTGAATTTCATTGAATGTATTTCCAAGCCCCTGTTTAGCGAGGGTGCCATGGCAAGCCCATGGTGCGGTAGTGTAGGCTTCTTATACTATGGGTCTTGACCAACAATTGTCTCCACTTATGGCATCATTCTGAAGAAAAAAACTGGCACGACTCTCTATCTCTCTTATGAACTAGATAGTGTTCAGTCCCGCTCCTGCTCCCGTCCCGCATTCAGGAATCCCCAACCCCCCCCCCCCATCCCCTCAAACCTCCCGTTATAGGCATGGTGTTCTAAAACGTATGTTTGGTGTTACATTAATTAAATCTCCCTCCCCCCCCCGGCCCCTCTCTCCATGAATTCCCTGTACATAACGCAAAATACTGAATGAGATACACAATTTTAGAAAGCGTACCTTGTTGGGTGTGCAAAAGTTCATGCATGTACCAGAGCCGTATAAAAACTGTACAATTGATACAAGCGGTGTGATCATAAAGATTCAATAACTGGTGGCTATTTGTTTCATACCGCCCTCACTTTGAATATTACATCTTTTAGCCAGGATGGGAAAATTGTTAATTTTAAATAATGATGTCGAATGTTCTTCAGTGCCAAACCGCATAACTAGAATTTGTTGGGTAGGAGTTGGGTGGAGGGGCCGGGGGGGGGGGGGGAGAACAGAGAGATAGGAGGCCGTTCCCGTCTATTTTTTGTAAAATAAAAGAAAGAAAAACGAAGCTGAAGTGTGTTGAGGTAAACCGATAAAATAAAAAAGAACAGTAATTGCACTCTTCATAATAATTTGAATTATTTATGTGCGGCATATCAATTTGTTTCAATGAAAGAGTCGCATTTCTATTGTCAATTTCACAGCTGCCAATAGTCTAGCCAACCCAATGAAGTGTATCTATTCCCTCATTCTATATCGCGATTGGCTGAATGGGCGGGGCTTGTATACCATTGCGTATGCATGTACGTACGCGATATTGATATCAAGCGCGTGCACACCGGCCAACGTACACGAACGCACATGCACTGCATGAGTATTCAATGTGAGGCGAGCGCAGACTACTTCCCGAAGATTGCGTGTGATCTATGAATAAACTTTTTTTTTTTTTTTTTTTTGGGGGGGGGGGGGGTTAATTGGGTAAAGTCCCTATGTGGGAGTGTCAGAAATGTAAAAGAAAATTACATCATTGGCTAGTTAACACTACGACGTATTCAGTCAGCCATGTATTATGTCAATCCAGACAGGTTTGATTAAACACCGTGCAGTCAACAGTTCAACCCTATTGTTCACTGTAGAAAAAAACACATGACCTGGATATCCATCCAGGTTCCTATGTACAACTTTCATTGTTAAATTGTTTTTTTTTTCACCCTCTAATCAGTAGTGTACACTTGTGTGTATATGAGAATCCATGTATTAAATATTATCAGTCATGCATGTACGACATCACACGAGCGCTACAAAGTTCATGACTACAGTTTTCCATTGAACGGGACTTGTGTGCGGGGAGCGTTTTTTTTTTGTCCCCAGGACGAACGTGGGTTTCAGGTTTTTCAGGAATTAACAAATTCGTTTGAAATCAGAGTTAGGGTTTAGAAAGTGGGTTAGGGATGCAGTTTCAATGAAAATGAAGGATTGTCGTTTATAATCTGGGGTGAAAACTAGGAAAAAAGATTCAGAACATGTTTTTTTGAAAAAGCGTCACATGTTTGGAATCCAGGGATTTGATTGGCCGATGCCCACGTTCGTCCTGGGAAAAAAAATACGCGAACGGGACTTGTGTGTGGGAGACTCGCACAGTTGTACTTGACATGCGACAAAACAAATTTGACATAGTATCATTAAACTAAATAGGTGTCACTTAGTTAATTACTTCTGCTATTAAAACAGCCTTCTTTCTCATTATTGAATGAAAAGGTATATTTTGTGTTAAACTACAAGTCTAGTGTGAGATTTATAAAACTTAGAAGCAGAAAGCCACATGGGTTTAGGTTCTAACATCACATAGATATTTAAGTAGAAAGTTCCAACTTTGAAATCTCGAAATTTCGACTTTCCCTTGTGAATTTATAAACTTTTTATTTCACAATTTGCAACTTAATGGTCATTTGAACATTCCGAAATTGGAAATATATATATATATATATTTTGAGAGTTTTTGGTATAGAAATTTGCCGCTTTGTCTCATAGGCTAATGTTGAGTATTTCGAAATTTCGACTTTCAATCTAGAAAAATTTTGATAGTCATCGTGTCAGCGTTCATGACGCCCAGCTTGAGTTGTCGCTTGGATAGTGTGGAACTTTAATAGATCCTCCCCTCGGGCCCACCCCCCCATCCTATTAATATATTTTTATCAGGTAAAATTTTTAGCAGCCATCGCCCTCCCCCAGCACAGTTTTCGAACCTTAGTGCACGCCCGCTTGACACGCATGAAGCGCAGTGAAGTAATCAAATTTCACTAATAGTCGGACTAATATAACTTTTGTGAAGAATCCCGAAACATTTGGCAAGTATGAGAAGCTTTCGTCATGAAAATCGAAATTTAAAATATGTGAGTCGACATTTTAAGATTTAAAAAAAAAAACATCGTCATTATGTGAAATACATAGTAAACGTAAGTGTGGAACACTGTATTAATTACATACTATAATTCGATGTTTTTAGATATCTGGAAAATTGAGGGAATTTTGTTAGATATCGGGAATTCTAGTGTAGATATCTGAAATAGAAATTTGAGATATGTGAATTAGAAATACAGATATAGAGATCTCAGAAATTTTAGTTCTGCAGTATTTTAAGATATCCGAAATCGATATTAATTAAGATATCTGAAACTATTTGTAGATGCATTTTAATAAAATTTAGTTCTCCTAAATTTAATTTCAGAGTATGGCTGAAATTTATTCGAGATATCTTAAAGAATTTGGGTTAGATGTTAACATAGCCCTAATACGTACAAAAAATATCGAGTTCGTAATATATACTTTGGTTTCGATTTGGTGTGTAAACTCAAATTCAGTGAAGAAATTATAGGCCTCGAGTCGACGAATTTCAAGTAATTAAAAGTCTTAAATTCGAGAAAAAAAAGAAGAAAGAATAAAAAGATCATATGTACGAACGAAATTAAATTGATAATGATAAAGTAGAAATTTAATATAAAAATTTGAAATTATAAGTAACAAGTTGAAAAATTGAAAAAGAGCCGAAATTTCGAACTTTTCAGTTTTCGAGAAAAAGTACAAATAAATAATTCAAGACTAAAAATATATACTTTCGAGATGATGAAATTATAAATCAAATGATACATAAGGCCACGGTAGCATGTGCAAAACACTAATTCTTCCAGTGCAGGTTCCTCCAACCACACCAATATTCTACCACATGACCCCATCACTTTTTAACAGCTTCCGATGCTTGTTGGCCGTTTTGTATGCTACAAGGATACTTTACGAAAACCAAAGCTATATCTGACACCAATACCAGCCGAACATCGTTTCTTGGAGGTCATTTTGCTGCTATTCGGTAGCACTAGCACCCCTATTACGGCTTTACGCACCAAAAATCCGCACTTTAGTTGGTCATACTTGAAGTCTTCTTAGGCTGAACCTAACTCCTTCGCTAGTAAGTGGTATTACCTCAGATTTGCTACGTTAAATAATTTTGTTTTCGGGATATTCGCACAAATTTGCCTGGATTTTAGGAGGCCAGTCGCAGTTTTGGTAAGTCATGCAATTAGAATCGATTTACCGTGGCATGATTATGGGCGTGAAGTAGGCTACTGAGATGCATATGTTCAGTGTTACTTCGACTTGACTGCCTTGGATTGGAGTCTTGTCTTACTCTTAGGCCAAATAAAAATGCTTACAAAGGTTGTCAAAACCAAAAGTTAGGCTAGCACAGGTTATGTCAGACATATTCACATAAAATAAATACGACAGGGCTACTGTTTTCTAACACCACTGACCTAGACAGCGGTTAATGAATAATGGAACATGAAAACATACCCTCAACAATTGAATAAAGTTATCTCTAATGTTTGTGTTCTTGACATGTAGCCTAGGCCCTAGGCCTAACTAATTGTTGTTAGGCCTAGGCCCTCTTATCCAAAGTTACATGCCTAGAACTGCTATACATAGCTCATGCTAGCCTTTGCGTGTTGAAAATTGCAATTTTACGTTAGGCTTAGGGGCTAAGGTGAAATGTTTATTCACTGGTAATGAAGCTTGGTAAATTTCAGCAACTTTTAATACAACTAACTGAAATTGATAAAAAATGAAGTTAGGCCCAGGCCTAGGCCTATTACTGTTCTGACCTACAGTAACAGCAATGTGTACTGTAACTCTGGTCTGGATGCTAGGCTAGACAAGGGCCTATGTATACACTGGGCTTAAAGGACCTCTGATTGACACCTAACATTGTGAATAGCCCATTTATGCCAAATGTATGCAAATAAGTTAGCACTTCAAAACTTTGTGTACCAGGGTTTCTTATTATTAACCTACCAGGAAGTTAAAAGTTTATGAATACCTACATAAGTACTCAAGGACACTATCATGGGATGAAAAGCAAACACAACATGACAAGAAGGAATAATGGAGAAGTTACAAGCATATTATATTATTGGACAAACCAGCCATAAAATATTCTTCAACATGTGCCTGTGGTATAGACCGCTAGTAGAATTTTGAAAACTATCTTAAAATTAATATAAAGTAGGCTAGGTTATTAGGTGTACATACTCCATAGGTTAAAAAAGAACAAGGAACTTAAGGTACAGATAACGTGATCAGGGGAATAATTTATCCAGCATTGCAAAATAAAGTATGGAAGAATTGCTTTCCGAAAACAAAGATGAATGACAGGTTTTATATGTATTTTTTTCATGAAAAATAATACTCATAAATCAATATCTCTTTATATCTTTATACTAAATGTGCGCACCAAGTATCATGGTGCTACAATTAATTCTGTGATTTATAATACTCTAGTTGTTAATGACCCATAATCAGTCTATAAAGCCAGTGGATTTCATCATTTGCAATAAAAAAATAGAAAAATAGAAAACCCCAAAACAGGCACATAAACATAATGAAATGCGTGACACACATAATTAACCTGGTATTGTATAATATTTAGTTCTCGGCCGAAAGAAGGCAAATTTCTGCACAAATTTATTATATTCAAAAATGTTTAAATAGCAATGTGGTCTGTCCCGACTAACATCAACTGTAGAACTGTGTGCTAGTACTTGTAACACTTTCATTAGTATACTAAAGAAACTTTGTGGACCTCAGAACTGTATCCAAAATATGATTTAATTATATTATTCCCTTATTTAAATGGCCTATGTGAAGTAAAATGTATAATTTGGCCCCTGTTGGCAGCCATATTTGATCTGCATGGCATATATTTGGGAGCAACACATGAATATTAAACAGCGTGATTGATATGTAATTAGGTACAGTGTAGGCCTATAGATCTGTACAATTGGTTTGTATCCCACAGCTTACAGTAGTAGAGTATCTACTGTATGTAAATGGAGGTACTGTGTTCACTCTCAGGCATACTAGTCGAACTTTTCATATTTAATCATACTATTCATATCTTTCATAAGGAGTACCTTTACAGGCTGCAGTGCAGAACGTGGCTAAATTCAGAGTGAATTAGTCATTAGCGTAGTCATCAGAATACAGTCTGTTAACTTAGACTGGATATTTTGCAAGGATCTTTACTGCATACAGAAATGTAAATTATAATGTTTACTGTATACAGAACTTTATGTAAATATGTATCCATTGAGTGATATGCAATGTTGTTTGAGATTTCTACTGTTCCTCCCTGTACCACCCTGTACCATACAGTAAGAATAAAATATGCCCACAGAGAAAAGAAATACAAGGAAAAGAAAACAGGTTATTGAAAGGGAATAAAAACGAACAACTAATTTTTTTTTCCTTCTCTTTATTGACTCGTTGACATTTATACAAATAAACATGATAATTTAGTGAGTTCTTTTGTATTACAATACAACTAAATCATTGCCTAATATTTAATCTTTTTCATAGCACACAATATTACTAATACACAGTGCAACTGCAGAGATGACAAAAGCGTACAGTAACACTATTTAAATATATAGATTGAGAATTGTCGAGATGCAAAACTTTTCGAAGACGAATACTAAACAGGAAACCAAACAAGCAATAAACACTATACAAAGGGCGCTAACTGAAAAAGAAATCATTCTTACTAAAAAACAGTTTTAAAATCCTGAAGAGAAATCGAGAAAAGGACTAGGCTTACTCTCACATATAGATGATATTCAACTTGTAAGTAGAACTTAAATTTGAAAAGGAAATCCATAACCTTAGGAATACTGCCCAGAGTTTTACTGTTGAAATATGAAGTAACTTAATAATAATATTACAGCGTTGAGTTACCATGGGTACAGTAGAACATGAAATTCAAGACACTTTTCCTGGTAGGTCATTAAACTTGTAATCTGACCGATTAGTTAGCAAAGTTAACTGACTGTACAGTTTATAGTACCAGCCTGAATTATTGAAGATGCCTACTGATTAATTGTACCGTCATATTATATCAATACTGTAACATTATATGAATACCGTATCTGTGTGTACTGTGTACCTACACGAGTGTTCCTACTGTACTACTGTAGTTTTGTTATTATAATTCAATTTATACTGCAACGGTGTACTACAGTATTGATTCATGTAGAAATAAATTCAATTTTCTTCACAACTTGTCAGTTTGGGAATTTATACAGTTGATAAACACTGCCCTATTAGCACTGACATACACAATGTACATACCATGTTTTAATTTATTACATGTTGCCGACCTCCAACTGTATGCGTAAATTATTCAAGTTATACTCTGGAACCTGTAGATTGGCGAGGAAAATATTCCACACAGTTTGTTGAAAACCTTGTCTGGATATCTCGTCCCTTACTCAAGATATGGTTGATTGGATGTACAGTTACTTGTATTGACTTTAATGAAACACCCTCCTCTCCCCTCCCACTTCCCCCTCCACGAGTAGGGAAGTATACAGTAGCGTCTATTTTTGGTAGGAAATCACGTTCTTCGGACGTTTTATTCTGTGAATGACCATGCCAGATGATTTGAACATGATTAAAGAAGAACAAAGACATTGTCAGTTCATTAGCAAGTATGACATCATCAGATAATCTCTGCTGTTACACCAATTATCACCAAATATCACCATCAAACACAAATTTTGTTCTATTAACCATCATTATATATGTCTTTGAAGTGCTCATCTTTTTAACTCCCATTTCTACTTTGGGCCCCATTTTAATACCCTAAGGCTCTTGTTTTTCTTTCCCAGATAGTGTAGTCAAAAAAAAAAAAATCATTGATCATCACCTGTTCGCAAATCATGTATAAATTTACCTGTCGGCTACAGACGTCCATCCACTTGTGGGAAACATTCAAACAAAGCCCCCAGTTTTAGTATTTTCATTCCAGATACCATGCCAGTGCCTTGTGTCGAACTGCATGGGCCCCTTTTAAACCCCAGAGGGAACATTGGAACGTGGGCGCATGGTGGTTGTTGATTCTTTGTTCGGAAAATGATGATTTGAGAGTTGAGTTAAGCACAGTTCAATGACTTGCGTACAAGAGGGAGTGGGGTGGGAGGAGGGTATGGGATGAGGGGAGGGGAGGGGGTGGGAGGAGGGGAGGGGCTAGGAGAAGGGGAGGGGATGAAGGAACTGCTAGAGAATACATTACAGTAGATGTGTGGGGTGGACATGAATTGTATTATTATAGGAATGTAATATTATAGTAGTAGTATTTAGTTCTAGTCTAATGTACTACTTGTACATGGTTTCATCTGGTAAGACTTACATAGAGGGCAGGGATTTATTAATGGAATCCTGACATAGACTAGGAACTCCATACATGTACATCTGTGGAATTGGAAATTGGACTCAGTCTCTGCTTGGATTATTGGATTCCAACTGTAGTCTTGGGCTAATGGAGCCCCTGGAGGACTCAGACTCATATCTGCTGGACAAGATTACAGTGCTGGTGGAGAGGATACAAGTTAAAAGTAGAAAGAGAGGGGGGATGGGAGAGAGGAGAGAGTAGGGAGAGCTGGGGGGGAGGAAGGGGACTAGCAGGGTGAGGATGGTGGAAGAGGTAAGGTGGAGGGGAAGGGATAACAGATTATAAAAATTCTGAACCAGAAAACAAAAATCAAAGGAAAGATTTGATTGAAGGCATCTTCGAAGTCCCGAGTTTACTGCGGCGTGCTTTAAGAATTGATTGGCATCTTGTGAATCCTACTCAGACATTGAGGGAATTCTAAATAATAAAATATTAACATGTCTCACACAGGTCTGAATAAACTATGTGAGGATTGCAATATCCAGCAAAAATGCTTAGAACTTTAAAGTGGGAACATGTACAACCACCTAGTTCACTTTCTGGATATATGTGCAGGCAATACAGTTGACCAATGTTTGAAATGTTCAATAAATTTATTTTGTTGAGTTAAAAATTGTCCTATATTTGACAAAACGTTGCATATAACTAAGAAGTAAACCATTTTTTTTGGAAATTCTATCCATGTTGTAGAGATTCTGAAGTTTTATATATATTATATATATATATATATGTATATATATATATACATACATACATATATATATATACATACATATATTACAAAGTCTATCTTGGAAGCAGCTTTTAAAGGTCAAACTGTTATTGTACTTCCGATCTTCCGATCGATGGAATACAGAGCCCTGGCAGAATTTTACATTGTCCGTATTAATCTGCATGCAGCCATTTAGGAAGAGGAGAGGGTGTTTGGCTACTGTAACTGTTAGATAACTATACAGTTTACCAGGTAAGTACTGTAGTACTTAGCGAAGAAGAGGCCTTAATTGGTTTACTCGCGGGAATAGTCATCATGATGGTAGACTTCCTACCACAGAGGGGCTGTAGAGGAAGTAGTACTTAAATGAATTGTGATATCAGGCAGAAATACTTTCCCCCGGTTAGATCCTCGTCGTCCTAAGTACCTTCTTGATAAAGGTTTACCCTGGGTGGCGATCCCGTTAATTGAAGGAGCTCTGTGGAGGTCTGAGATAATCCAGAGATGTGCTCAAACAGTACAAAAACATCCCAGTGTTGAATGTCTTTATTGGTTTGCACGGTAAACTAGTTTTAGTACCGAAACCGTTTTTTTTTACCGAATATCGGTACTATTTTTTATTTTAAGAAAACCGAAGCAAACCAAAAAAACGAAAAAAGCCAAAATGTGAATTGCAAATACTACAAAAAACAAAGCTAAAGCTTTCATCCATCATTTGTTGACTTTGGTTTCTCTTATTTACTGTTCTTTTTGCAATATGAAAGAAATTGCAACAAGAGAAAGCTTTTCTTGCTAGACGACATTGTCAGCTACGATCGGCACACGCCATATACCAGAAAAAAAGAAACGGTTTTTGAGCCAGATTCGGATTTTGGCTAGATAAAACCGGTTTTGGGTTTTCACAAAACCATGCAAGCTTATCACTTCACCCCCCCCCCCCCCTGGTGACACTGCCTAAATTTTGCCTTGATTTGAAAATGTACCACCCTATCTAAAAACTATTTGTGATAGTGTACGGTAGTTGAGTAGTGCTCTACTCTAAGCAAATATTAATTCATCCAGTATTGCAGCTCAAAATGCTTATATAGTCAAAACTTGCTGTACATTACAATAACAAAAAATATGTCTAGCCCTATAATTAATACACAGGAACCCATATTACTTTATGAAAGTCAAACTTCAGAGACTTCCAAAACTGTTATATAAAAATTTGAACATTTAAATTATTTCCTGATATTTAGGTGGCAGAAACTTGTTAGATACCCCCATTCCCCACCCCAATCCCCACCCCCTCCCCCACCCCCAAACCAAATGCCTTGCCACTAACTCGAGATACAGTTGTCACTGCAATGTAAGCTATTCTGACTGGCCAAACCTTGAACTAATCCAGGAAAGTTGAAGCACAATAGGTGTGTGTCTATGGAATGTGCTTCCAATAGTTTGACCTATTGTTCACTTTTGTTGATTTATCCTTGAATCCTCAATACATTATACTGCTTGCTTACAGAAGAGCTGTCAATAATTGTCTGTTGTTAGAATTTTACCATACTGTGGCTTGTTAGTTTCCTGTTCTTGTTATGTTTGTAGTTAAATGCTATTTTCATCTTTACATGGATAAATGTTTAAGGGTGGGGGAGGGGTGGGGCGTGGGGGAGAGCAGAGGGGAAAGGGATTGTATGTATAGGAGTATGATGAGGTGTGGGACCTACATATGAATACTGTTACGTACTGAAAACCATGACATTCAGTGTATTTAAAAGTTCTTTCATCATTCATGCACAAGTGTACGTTAAAGTATGACAGTGATTGAGCGGGGAGAGTTTGGGAGGGGGAGGGGGGAAATGTATTGTACAACCGTAGAACTGATAAAGGTAAAGTCTAAGACACTGTATCATCTAAATCAAGCAACTGAGACCTGAATAGTTAATTACTCAGATATCAAGTCAGTAACACCACTCAATCTCTTGAACAGTTGTTCATAGACTGTAGACATCTCCGTAGCGATAGCAAACAGTTGTCACTCATTCATCATTTTAATAAATTTGACAAAGAAAAATATATGTGTCGTCATATTATAAAAATAGATGTGTTGATGGCCAGGAAGGGTGGAAAATTACTGTAGAGATTGAGGTACTAACTCAGTATCATTTCTTGTTGTACACGTTTATGGTGTATAAAAACTGGATACTGTATACATGTATGTATCAAAATAATGTGATGAACTTTGTATATATGTAGGCATGATTTATTATTCACTTCAAATTTTTTGGCTTACCTGCATCACACTTACCTACATCACACTTGTAACTACATCACAAACTCAGCAGAGACTTAAATGAAGTGCAGTTACTCAATTTCTCAAAGAGATGGGTAACTTTGATTAACGTGAATAATTCTAACTATGATTTGTGTTACGAACAATCCATTGCAGTGACGGTTGGGTTTGCGTTGTTGTATAATTATAACAAGGTTTTGAAGTCTGAGGAAGTTCCCTCTGATATTCATTCATCCAATTATAGCACAGCTATAGAGCTAGGAAAGTTTTGTGATTACGTAATCGACCTGCCACAGTTGTTCCTAATAAATCAACCTCAGGCTGTACAATAAGCCTGCATAGCTGCTTATCTCCATTAGGCTCTTTGTGTAAACACTGTGTGGAAACATGTTCATGTCTACAGTGTAGTTCATCATATAGCATTAACACAAAGACCCTCATACAAGAAAAATATATGACAGGCGTTGCAGACTAATTGGTAAAAAAGAGGTCATTATACGACCAAGGCAGGTCGATTATGTAATCTCAAGAAACCTTTCCATGATAGCGTGCTATAGTTGGGGTCTATGCAGCAGACATTTAATCTCTTCCCCAGGCACTTTCTTTTACTGATCAAAGTACTCCCACTTCATGTAAGATAAAATCCCTCCCTATCTTTCCCATTCTCTTCTCCATTTTTATCCCATCCCACCTTTTTATTCTTTTTTTTCCACCCAAGATTTCATCTTCTGAATGTACATAGACTGGTCAGTCATCAAAGTTGTAATGTTAGACTTAATACACTCTCCTATATGCAGGGATGTGCCCACGCTGGGCAGCACTGGGCGGCCCCGCCCAGCACTAAAAATTACTGCCCAGCACTGTCTTAAAAATTGTGGATCCCGCCCAGCACTATTTTCATCTAAAATCCCGACGTTCCTAACAATATATTCAACATAAATTGGGTCTAGCCAGATGCCAAAATCATACAGACTAATAATGCATCAGTTATGCATGCGAGAAACATTACTTACGGCTCTCAATCGGTCCCTTGTAAAATCTCTTGCAAACAAACTAATAACTTTTACCAGGTACGTAATATATTTCACTAAAAAAAATTAAAAATGTTTATTGTTAGCAAAACTAGTACAAAAGTACAAAAGTAATGCTTAAAAAGCTACACAAGCATGCATTTGGCATCTGAGCACCTTCAAAAATGAAAACATCACCCTCCCCTTAGACCCCTCCCCCAAGACGGCGATCAGTATACCCGGCACTCAGGAAATCCTGGGCACATCCCTGTATATATGATAGTGCGTTCACTGTTGTAGATCATGCAGTCTGTATGGTGACAGTTATTATTACTGTACTGTACATACCAGCCATCCCTGAAGTCACAGATCCTAAAGTACGTATTAAAGACACATTAAAGCAACTTTACAACATATAGGGACTTAACTTGTTTGATCAGGAAGCCATAACTCTCAGGTTTTCCCTTAACTGACATTATTTATGCTTTGTGGATAGGATCAAAGTTTGAGTAAACATGGAATGGATTGTGTAGTTAATAATTAATGAGCGGATGAACAATTAATTAATGGCTTGCATCTAATTAATTTTGTCAATCTAAACATGAAGAGCAGCCACATACTTTTTCAATATGATTTTTGAAATATATTATGCATTAGTTGCAATTTAATATTGCTCAGTTATTTCCAGAGTCAGCTGGTTATTGTAGTTAACTTGTTGTTACTAATTAGTTAACTAATTAATTAAAGTCAAAATTAAGATACATAGTGCCATTAGTTCTTAATATAGATTTCTAACAATGTAGAAAATGAAATATACTATAGCAATTAGGAGTATTAAGTTACAGATATGTTTATCATAGGACTTTGTACTGTGTGTTACTTTAATAGCTGCCAAGACTGTATTTCTAGAGAATGGATGTTGTGAAGTTGACAGCTCCCCGCTGACCAGAGAAGAGTCCCCTGAAGCTAAGATTGTTTGGTCAGATATGAATATATACAGTATATTATATCATAGATAGCTCTTTATGGTTAGAGTAAATATTATACAAGGTGGAATGTAACCGCAGGGAATAATTTAGTGGTCAACGTTTTGTGTAATAGTTGTGACGGCTCTGTACTTTATAGTCTCTGATAAGATGAAATGGTTCCTGTGTAAAGAAAGTACGATACATCTCTGCACATATGTATAGCAGTATGCCCATTTTGCATAGCAATATGCCCATTTTGCATAGCAATAAGCCCATTTTGCACAGCAATATGCCCATTTTGCATAGCAATATGCCCATTTTTGCATAGCAATTTGCCCATTTTGCATAGCAATTTGCCCATTTTGCATAGCAATTTGCCCATTCTGCAAGCATTTTGCCATGCGATACAAGAGTAAATTATTCTCTGTAACCTGTTTTTAACTTACAAAAGATAATATAAATATGGAATATATGGAAGCTTCAAATGGTCATTAGTACCTGGTAGAAATGGCTTGAACAATGAGAGAGGTTCTGTACAGTGCTTACTAGTATAATTGGTGTGACGTAGTCCATCAGTCAGTCAGTGGGGCTGTCAGTCGGTCATTGTATGTATGTGTGTAGATGTTGATGTAATATTTCCAGACTCCCTAGATCCTTTTTTATAGTGCTGGCAGTAAACATGGATGATGTACAGACTAAAATCATGGGATATAAAGCTGTGCCGTTTGATTCCTCGCTAAACTATAAAGCCATGCCAGGAACATTTTTTAAGCGCTCTCCTACCTAAAAAAAATTAAATTCAACTTTAGGCTGTTTGAGTTGTTACATCTAAGTAATTGAACAAGTTATCTTTGTGATAATGTAAGAGCTTTCCACATTAGTTGAGGAAATTGTAAGCTAACCAGACTCAGTGTGGGTTCACTAACACTTGTGATACACAATATAATAACTCTTGAGGATCTCTTATAGTAAATTGCCATACATATATCACCAGTGTATGTTTATTCATCTCATAGACAGAGCACTCTCGCTGGTCCCAGTCTGTTACACTGTATAGTTACTGTATAAGTGTCCAAGACTCCAAGTCTCCAAAACTAAAAAGAAATACAAAAAAAAAAAATATATATAGTTGACAATTTATTAACATGTAAACAGTGTTACTGCCTAAAATATGCTGTTCTACAGAATCTTCATCTTATAGACAGTACCCTTATGACTCCATCCACTGTAGTTCTACAATGCAGAAGGTACTACAAGTTTGTTTATATAGTGTAAGTAAGTTCTACTATAATATCAATTGGTAACTTCTCAACACCTTACCATGACCTTGTACACAGTGGAAGTAGTATGTAACTGTGTGCAAAGGAAAAGGTACACTGTGTTGTTTTAAGTGGTGTCTCCACACACAGTAATAACATACACATGCCTGTATAGTGGTAGTAGTTTAGGCCAGGCATGCATCTAGGAGGAAACTTCACTCACTGGGTTAAAAGTCAAGTTCACCTGTCGGTAATGTCCAAGTAGGAAGATGGGATAAGTTATGATCTATTAGAAAGGTGTGACACCTTTTGTGACAGTAAGTGTACTGTTTGCGTGGATAATGGTATAAAGGAATTGAGACACTCGGGATATAATATTATACTATTTGCAATCAAACTGGTGCGGTGAATGTTATAGTACAGTGTGCATGGGATAATCCTCATTCTGGTATATATACAGTACATAATGATTTATGTGATGCATTGTATAATTTAGTACATGTATGCACCCTTTAATACCTAGTTACAGTGTTGTACCTTTGTCTGATATTACTGTAGGGCCTGTTTAGCTATAAACTACAATATTTAGTGATGTGCAATCTCAAGTGAATATTTTACAAACTTATAGTGTTAATATTGGGATTGAGAATTAGAAATAAATATATTCAGTAAATATATGGGGGAGGAGGGAGGGTGGAGTTGAATAGGGAGGGACAATGAGGAGGTGGAGCATGCTATGCTCATCAGACAACATTTATCATGTGAATAGTGAAGTGTTCATAGTAATTGAAACCAAGTATGTTATGTCTATCGCACAACATGTGTAATTTGAGTAGTGCTGTTCAGACTTTAAACTGAACATGTTATGTCCATCATACAACATGGATAGGTGACTGTTGCAGGCAGAGCATGTCTGATATTAGAAGCTTATCAATCACTTTAAGGTAGTCTGTATAGGCCCCAACTTATAGCATGCTATCATTTAGAACTAGAAGTTTTCAAAAAGGTACTTTCCTGGAGGTCTTTACTTACCTAATTGTTCTCAGACATTCAGCATCGAGCACAAAAGATGACTGAATGTCCCAGTGAGGTCACTTTTCTCCAGGGTAGTTATAAAAACAGTTTTAAGAATTTTGACCAAAGGTGACCATAATTTAATATCTGGCATATTTGGGGCCAATACAGCCTATACAGTATACCTTTAATAAACTGGCACACCTACACTGTGTGGTGAAGCATGTAGACCTACAGTAGTACATTGTCATTGGTCGTTGCCAATGTAAGCTGAATGCAACTGTGTGCATCTTCTCTGGTACAATGGTTCTTTTCAAAGTAAATTTATAACCTTTTGAGAGGAATTTTAAAGGATTCGTAAACAGAGCATGAATGTTGAGTGAGACCGATATTCTCATAGACTGAGTGTATCGTCACCAGAGACTCACAAACATGTCACATCTGTGCAACAGAGGAGAAAGACAGATCAAATATTTGAATTACAGTTGTGTTTGAGAATAATTGACTATGGGGGGGGGGGAGCAAAATATTGTTGATTGTCTGAACTAAAGGTGATACTGTTGTCCTTTTAGAGGTCAGTAATATAAGTTTGTCATAAATTATAAAAAAAAAATAGGTGCTGTGAAGTGGAGCAGAAAGAAGGATGGGCTGGATGGTGGCAAAATTCATTGAAGACTGCCTTGGTTATTTTATGTTACCATGGATACTAGTGATTGCAAGATTATTGCCAAATTGACCTGTACCCATGCAGATGGATGTCACACATCTGCCATAGTGTTCTGTTGTTTTTTCGGTAGAAGTAGTCGACTATTGTACCATAATGGAGTGGTGAGTGAGAAAATCTGAATGAAGAAATGCAACAAGTATATTGTTAGTTGGTGACTTTGATCTTATATAAGCCTGGAGGTTTGCATGCTGTTACACTTGTAAGCACATTATGTCAGGTCTACAAACTGATTGCATAATTGCTTCTTAAGGCAAGCTACCTCCTGGGTACTGTTAAACTAAGTATGTAAGTACTTACTGGTATTTAAACTACTTTAAAGTGTAAACCAAGTGGCATACTGACCTACAAGAGATAAATGTACATATGCATGCATGTAGACCTAACCTCAGCTTATTCAGGACCAAACACATCCATGGGCTGGACAGGAGGTTTTTAACCATATTTTTAGTTAAAATTGTACTTATTGAGAAGATTTTGAACAACTTTATTTGTCTCTCATTTAGTTTGTAACAAGTTGAGTACTTTTCTGGAGACTGTAACCCCACCAAGTCATTCTCAGACATTGTAAGTGGCAGATGAGGATTAAATCTGGAGAGGGGAGGGGGACAGGAGATGGGGAGGGAAATAGGGGAGGGAGGCAGGGGATGGGGAGGGAGATAGGTGAGGGAGAAAGTGGGAGGGGAGGGAGATAGGAGAGGCTGACAGTGGGAGTGGAGGGGGAGAGTGGGAGAGGAAGGGGAGTGACAGTGGGAGGGGAAATGTGAGTGGGAGGGGAGGGGAGTGTGATAGTGGGAGGGGTGTCTGACAGTGGGAGGGTAGTGTGACAGTGGGAATGGGAGGGAAGGGTACAGTGGGAGGGGAGTCGACAATGGGAGGAGAGTCGACATTGTCGACAGGATAGGGGATTGGGTAGAGGGACAGGGATTGGGTAGAGGGACAGGGAGAGGGTAGAGGGACAGGGAGAGGGTAGAGGGACAGGGATAGGGTAGAGGGACAGGGATTGGGTAGAGGGACAGACATAGGGTAGAGGGACAGGGATAGGGTAGAGGGACAGGGATTGGGTAGAGGGACAGGGAGAGGGTAGAGGGACAGGGAGAGGGTAGAGGGACAGGGATAGGGTAGAGGGACAGGGATTGGGTAGAGGGACAGACATAGGGTAGAGGGACAGGGATAGGGTAGAGGGACAGGGATTGGGTAGAGGGACAGACATAGGGTAGAGGGACAGGGATAGGGTAGAGGGACAGGGATAGGGTAGAGGGACAGGGATTGGGTAGAGGGACAGACATAGGGTAGAGGGACAGGGATAGGGTAGAGGGACAGGGATTGGGTAGAGGGACAGACATAGGGTAGAGGGACAGGGATAGGGTAGAGGGACAGGGATAGGGTAGAGGGATAGGGATAGGGTAGAGGGACAGGGATTGGGTAGAGGGACAGGAATAGGGTAGAGAAGGGAAAGGGTAGAGAAATGGGAGGGGGAGGAGAAGGAGAAGAAGGAATGGACTTTAACAGACAGTGTATTGAGTGTAATTAAAGGTTTCAAGTTTTGTGTAGTATTTTTGAAGGCCTTTGCATACTATACTTCCTGTGTGACAATGATTTGATGGGACAGTCAGTTGATCCACAACGGTAACCTCAAAACACTTTCTGAAGAAATGAGTCTTAAAAGTGCAATTTAAAAACTAACAACATTGGACATAGAGGTTCCTTAATTTATTAACATAAAAGGGACATATCTTGATTATATTTTACTAGGGACACTTTTCAAAGTTTTAATCAAGATGGTGTGGGGAACGGGGGGGGGGAGAGATAGGGGCATATCCATTGTGCCTTCTGGCCTTGCAACCTCTGCTTCTTAGATACAAAAGGCTTTAAAACATTGGATATGGAAGTGTGTTTTTTTAAGCTTTCCACATCACTGATCATGATTTGAGTTACTGTTGCATACAGTGCAGTGTTGTGACCTTCTTGTTTGTATATGATTCGGCGTTTCTTTATTTCGTCGTCGCATTTGCTTGTTGGCGTTCTGTCCGATCTACAGTAGCAATGGTGTGGGAGCAGTGTTTAATTTGAAGTGGGTGAAGAGCGCGGCGAGATTGAAAAAGTCATCCTTCCAGGTTGCAGATTTGTGAACGTATCGAGGATATTGTATATCGGTCGTACGGTATCACATTGCAGGGCAGTGCTGAGTCACTGGCTGTATTGAATGAATGACTGAATGAATGCCTCTTAATTGGCTGTGTTCTCAAGCATGTGTGTGTAATTAAGAACATCATGTATCAAAGTGTCAGGGATGGCAGTCTTTACAAATTAACATTTCCTTCTTCTCTGCAAACACTTCCACTGCGGCCTAAGAGGCTTTCATGTGTGTGTGTCATGTACTGTACAATGAGTGAGTTTGTTGACGCAGTGATTAGTGATTTGGCTGTAGTGGGTGGTTTTTAACACTGTAGTTACAAGTACGAGAGCTTTGGTAATGCATTGCACAGAGTGTATTATAATATCTACAATGAAAGGACACAATTTGTGACAAAATGTCTGTTTTTCTTCAAAATGCATAATGTGTGTGCCCCAATTATGATGCTCTACTCAGGGTTGTGCTCAAGAATATTTGAGTGCGGGCGGATTTTTGTGCGGTAGTGTGATCCACGTCCTGGGGGAGGGATCTCAGGGGTGGGGGTTATCCCTTCCCAAATGAAGCATGCTTCGATGACAAATGGTGCTACCTTTTCTGGCGCTAACTTCTGTGCCAAGTATTCACCCATATTTTGGTGATGGTAAACTTTGTGAAATTAATCATCAAATATAATGCCGGACGGAAATGTTTAAAAATGCTGTTTGTGCCGGGCGGCATTCAGAACTGCTGGGCGCAGCCGCCGGCAGCCGCCTGGCATGAGCACATCCCTCTCTGCTTATGTTGGTATCCTCTCACTAACACTATTATCCAGATTTATATATGCCTGCTGTATTTTTATAGCATTCACGAGTCGATTTCGTCAATCAAACCACAGTTCTAGTCTACTGTAGTTTTCAAAGTGGACGTACTGTATCATATGTGCTGTGTTGATGCCAGCATTTATACTATGTGAACCTAAAAATTAAACCTGATGCAATCGTTAATTTTGATGACCAGAATGTCGATAGCATTCGTACTGTGATCAGTTGGACTATAAATTAAAATTTCCAGAAAGTATTAACAGGTCAGACTTTAATGGTCAGCTGATCATAGGACGAAGACCAAATTTGCGCTGGTAATAAATTGTTATGTAAATTGTTAATTTGGAGCCTGCTTTAATTTCAGGTCAACGTACTGATTAAGCTATTGATGAGCTCTGTGAACTTACAAGTCTTGATAAGGTTAGTTTGTAATTAAATTTCCTGTACTGGATATGGAACAGTATGTTTAATGTGTGTGTGCTGTACACAGATATATCAACTACCGTAGGAAGGCAATTGAAAGACAAAACCAATGAGAAGAATCAGTGCTCCATGTATTAATCCTTTTAACTGACCCTCTTACCTGACCCTCTGACTGACCCTATAGAGCTGGCCCTCTAGAACTGACCCTCTAGAACTGACCCTCTAGAACTGACCCTCTAGAACTGACCCTCTGACTGACCCTATAGAGTTGGCCCTCTAACTGACCCTCTAAACTGACCCTCTAGAACTGACCCTCTAGAACTGACCCTCTGAACTGACCCTCTGAACTGACCCTCTAGAACTGACCCTCTAGAACTGACCCTCTGAACCGACCCTCTAGAACCGACCCTCTAGAACTGACCCTCTAGAACTGACCCTCTAGAACTGACCCTCTAACTGATCCACTAACTGACCCTCTAACTGACCCTTAAACTGACCCATCGAAGTGACTGACTATGATCGGGTGAAACTGCTCTAAATAGACAACCAGAGTTAGAACCAACTAGCCTGTTATCTGATGAATTTCACCATATGTTCAGCTCAGCAGTTTTCCCAATACCCGTGGAATGTTACTTGATTTATATAGACCTTCTCTTGTTATGCAAATGAGGTTTAAGAGTGAATAATAAATTAATATGATTCTGTCCTGCATCTTGTCCCAATATTTGTATATAATCTGATTATATCACAATGTAAGTTAAACATAAATCTACTGTACAATACGATAATTGCTTGAAATTAAACTTGACTTTTTTAAAATATAAAAAAATCAACTCAAATCTGTGCATGAATTTATGAAGGTATCTGGAGCAAACATTATAAATATGTAAAATTCTTATTTACAGTGAGGACATACAGTACTTTAGAAACAATTTTTGTGTGCTATAGAATGAAGAAAAAGAACAGTTAATGTTACTCACCTAATATCAAAGATTAATTTCTAGTTTAACTGTAGAGTGTACTGTGTCGGTTTTTAAAATTATTTCAAAATAAGTTATGTAGGCCTACTTCAAAGCAAACACCTTGTTACATTCTGTGTTGGTTATTATCACATGTTGTCCAACCCTAAAGGAGATTGGTATGAAACAATGTGATTTAATTAAAGGTTTGCAACTGTGAGTTGTCTTTAGGGGTAGTACCCCTACAGAGATATATGCCTGACATATTGACAACCGGCCTGTTGTTTGAGTAATCGGAAGAAGCTAACTGCAAGCTTGTACTATCTAGTCTGATTGTTAAAGATACGGACATCCTGTATGCATGTACAGTATGTATACCATAGAGATTGACAGTAGCCATTGACAGCAGCTGCACTAGTACTGCATTATTATCGTGAATTTGTGAAGAATCTTCTGCAAGCTTGTAAAGGTAAGGGAACAAATAGGATGGTGTGAAACCCTCTCCTATTGTAAACTGACCAATTGATGTAATGAATAAAGGAATTTCAGGCACACACAGTACAGCAGTATATAAACTATAGTTAAGTATGCATCCATGGGGCAGAAAGGACTTAAATCTGACATTATAAGGCTGTGCATAGTAATAATATTGAAAACCTTGGAAAAAATCTGAATCCAGGTTCATGAGAAATTCTCTGTACATGCTTACTGGAATTCACTAGCTGCCAAAAAAAAAAAAAAAAAAAAAAAAAAAAAAAAAAAAAATTGTCGGCTAGAGGACAATAAATTTCTTTTACACTAAATTCGGTTGGTAGGTTCATCTTCCAAGGGAGTTTTGAGACAATGTACAGTTACCGTTTAGCTTAAATTCATTCCCATGATGTTTTCGGTGTGACTGCTGTTTTGCAGCAAAGAGTCAGGGCACATCGATACTGTATCTTGGTCAATAGCTCACCGTTCAAATTTCATTGCAGGCCTACAGTATAGTACTACGGTTAAGTAACACTTACAGTGCACATCTATCTTTGCGCCATCTGCTAAGTAAGTTACGAGCCCATCGCAGTTTAAAATTTCATTGATCAGAGTTTTTTAAGTGCATACTCTAGTCACCGTGAGACGACGTCTCTGCAGTCCGCACTTAAAAATAGTCTCGATTTGCCGCACTTTTGGGCGAAAACGATGCGATAATTGAATGAAAATTGCCAGACGGTCTGAAGTGTTCATGCGTCGTCGGGGACGACATCATCGTCGTGGTGATTGTGTAACATGTTAATCATCGTAACGGTCAATACGGGGAGAGTTTTGTCGAGGAAGGAGAGGACACATCATTATCGTCATTAACATTTTTTAGGCATATGTATTACACTCTCCGTTCATTGTTGTACAGTATAGCATACATATAGCATATATACACATTTGTATACATACATGTATGTAGAGTGTACATTTAAATTAAATAGATCATATAATGTCCATCATTGAATACAGTGTATAATTAAATCCAGCTGCATACATATGTGTGTGTGTACATGTAGGGTAATAAAGTGTCAGCTAGCCACTGCTTGAAGAGGACTCAAAAAGAACTTTAGATCGTAACTGATGGCAGGATGTGAACAGGTAAATTTTCTATAACAATAATCTATCGTGCTGAATTGTATGTCGGACATCTTGGGTTGTATATTAGATAGAATGACCCAGTACCGTACGTAGGAGAGCTGTTAAATTGTAAATATTCTGATAATATTATAGAGCTTCCTCTGATTGGAATTTGTAACCACAATTGGTCAGATGGAGTACTGTAAGTCAAGGAATGGTCATTCCATGTTTATTCCATACTAAGTATATCATGGGCTTTACTAAAAAATGTATCATGTTTACCAGTGTTTAATTTACCAAATGCTATATCCCTGTAAGTGTAAGTTTTTTCATGGCAGTGGTAATTAGCAGTGCTCATTGATAATACCTACAAGAATGGATGGCCATTGTTTTGAAGTTTGTAAGGAAAATCTTGTGCAAAAGAGGTCAACTTTTGTGAACATTAGGAATGGCAGTACTTACATGGCACCTGAATGATTGCCGTAAATAATGTGGTGAAATTTAGGCTACAGTAATAAGTACTAATTTGCTAAATTGAATGGACAGGTATACCTGTCCATACAATAGCAAAACCTCAGGTCGTTTATACTGTAGGCCAAGTCCAGCTGTATACAGTAGCATTGGTCAAGGCCATTGCTAATACTTCAAGGCAAAAACAAACAAACAAATAAATATTTGATTAAATTTTTGCCAGTTGACCACTTATAGAAAACAAGAGACTAACCTGGTCGATAGAATTAAGAAATGTTTACCGTTTTTAAAGTTTCGTTGATTTTTGTTTTAATTATTAATTAATTAATTATTTATTAAATTAATTAATTTGTTCATTTAGTTAGTTAATTAGTAATTTTTAAAAGGAAGAGAAATCACAAGTTTGCTTTATCTGTGTAAATGAAATCGTGTAGGTGAAGACATCTTCCAAACAAACTGACTGCAGAAACTTAAAAGAATATTCCAGGTCAAAATTTTGTTTTGCTATGTTACAGAGGAACACAATCTAAGCATTCTGGTGAAATTTGCAATTAATTCCTATGTACCATTTTTGAGATATTGACAGTTGATGTTATCTGATATTCTGACAAAAGTGAACTTGAAGCAAACAGGTGTGATGTCATAGTTGCACACTGACAAATAATGTTTTCTTTTTCTTTGTTCTTTAGTTTATTTATTTGACCTTGGATTGGATTTGGTTACTCGTTTGTCTAAAGGGGATGTGAAGTTTATAAAATACCAATACCTATGGTACATTCACATTTATGGATGCATCCAATTGTGGAGGATAAAATTAGATATCAATTTCGAAGGAAAACAAACAATTATTTTTCAGTGTGCAACAACGACGTCACACCTGTTTGCTCCAAGTTCACTCTTGGTACGAAAGGTGGCAACTTCCAACTCTCAATATCTCAAAAACGGTACATAGGAATTAAATGCAAATATCACTAGAATGCTTAGCTTATGTTCCTCTTTAACATATCAAAACGAAATTTTGACCTGGACTGTTCTTTTAATGAAAATAGAAACCATAATGAGACTAGCTTGAGAAGTACATATATATAGCAAAAGTGAACGTTGGTGAAAAAATGCTACCAATTGTCATAAGATAGGAAGATAGAAGTGCTTGTTCAGGAGACGGGTAAGCATTGTCATCTGTAAATTGATCCAAATCAGTTAGTGTTGAGGTGTTTGACATGATGGCATGGGCAAATAATCCATATATGTGAGGCTTTGACAAAATGATTGGCTTTTACGAACATCAATAAATTATCAAAGGCCATATAATTTGGTATATATATGAACATCCGTAAATTATCAAATGCCATTAAATTGGTATACATACATTAGGTTGCACAAGCCTTGCATTGATTATTTAACAGATGTACAATACACATGTATATCATTCTACTTTATGGGTGCAAATGAAAACACTTAAAAGCTGCATGTACTGTACGTGCAGTGTGCAAGTATCGTATGTGCAGTGTACATGTGGTGTACATGTATTGTGCATGTACTGTACATGCAATGAACATGTAATGTACATGCAGTGAACATGTACTGTACATGCAGTGAACATGTACTGTACATGTAGTGTACATATATGTACCGTACGTGCAGTGTACATGCATTACCACTGTACGTGCAGTTACCATGTGTAACCACAGCACATGTATGTATGTTAATCTTAATGCTATGGTTTCTCTGATAATCAATGTAATTATTCACCCTACTGTTTAATTTGGTATGCACTTGAATGCATTGAAGCCATGGCTACAGTACATATGAGTCAGAATACTGCATATGGCAAGTATCTGCCCAGTGAGCAGATCTGCCCTGTACACAGATCATGTAATTTGGTATAGATTTGGTTTTTAAATGTGAACATTAATCGTCTTGAATCACTTTGACTTTGAATTAGTAAATGTTGTATCCGTTTATGAACACTCTACATTGTCTGTAAGTTCTTGTTGCATTGTATCCATGTGATGTTGAGTTCATGTGTGAACACTCATAAATTTGTCAATATGCACTCTTCATTTAGTCTTGTTCACTGTTGCATCCCTTCACGTTCATTGTACCCTGTGGCAGCCACAGATTCATATCATTTTCTTTGTTTGTCTGTGAATATTGTGAATTTGCTTGGCTCTTCTCTTACCTGTCTCCATTCTCCTTATGGGGGATGAGGGGGGGGGGGATGGGGAGAGGGAAGGGGGTGGAGGTTGTGTCGACCCCATATATATTATCATATATATAGCAGGGTAGTTAGATTTGCAGGAAGTATCATTACTCATAAATTTCCAAACAATTAAGATTCAGGTTTTTTTTTTTGTAATACACTCCCTTTCATACAAACCTTTGTATTTTTGCATCCCTCCATGAACCTTGTAACTGTACCCTTCCATTAGGAGCATCAGATTAATGTGACGAGACCCTTTTGTGGAAATCATTCTTTAAATATATACTTGGCCCTGTGTTATTTAATCCATCGAAAAACAAGGCATAATTTATCCAAGTATCGCATCTCAAAATACAGAATGGTGGAATTGCTATATTTCAAATCCAAATATGCATCAATTTTTCACATGTGCAGGGACCATCGTATTTTATGAGAGACAAAGATTCAGTGCCTTCAAAACTACTTTAAACAAACACACACACAAAATTGAAGGTTAAATTGTCCCCTGTAAATGAGTTTGCCAATGTCAGATCTGTGTGAGAGTGGTAACATACTATGTCAACACTAACAAGTCTGTATGCATTCTATGGATGTACACTGTACTGTACATTGTAAATGTAACACACTGTACACTTAGGCAATCTGTGCAGATTGTCTTGTTAAACATGTACTGTATATAACACAAATGTTCTCATGTTGAGATATTAATTGTGCAGTGTCATGCAAGTCTGAGTCCTTTTGGTGGGTTTATATTGCTTGCAAAGATGCACTTTTGAAATTTGTCATGACCTACTGGTACTACTGTGCAGTGTATAAACTAGTCCTTTTAATAATAATAATAGTACTAATAAAAAATGAGACTTATAAAGTGCCAAATCAGTAGAAAAAAGTCACTGCTCAAGGCGCTTTACAAAGAAAGCAGATTAATTTACAAAAGAACAAGTGAAAAGATGGGTCTTAAGTAGACTTTTGGATGTAGAAAGTTTAGAGCAAGTTCAAATGTGATCTGGTAACTTATGACAATTGATGTTTAAAGATATTAAATTTAACAAAATTGCTTTACAGCTTTTTAGGCAAAGATACTGCAACATGTACAAGATCTGATAATTGCTGGTCATATTTTGTAAAAGCATGTGGAAACAGCAGATTAGTATGTTCGTTCTTAAAAGCATGTTGTTGTCTATGAAGAAATTCAAATGGTTCACTGTAAAATGGGGAATTTCTGACCAAATCCTAGCTGCAGTAGATTCATGCATTCGTTATAACGCATACCTTTAAAATGTGATGTTTCTGTATGACGTACGACAGGAATTAGGGGGGGCTGTTGAAATCTTAAAACGGATCATTTAAATCAGCATTTTGCGTTTTGTCGCCGTTTTCCACTTTTTTGACAAGTCCAAGTTTTTTACATATATCAATCACAAAACAGCAAACTAAGATATTAGCCAAGTTTTTTCCCTGCCAAAAGCGTTAATTGGCGAGTAATTAAGGAGATTTGCAGATAATGAGAAAAGTGTCCACTGACAAATTACACATTTAATAATAATCGCATACAGTTCCCCCAACCCACTAGTTTGAATTCAACCAATCAGAGATGCAGGTTAAGTTATGAGCCGTTGCTAAAAATAGATTCAAAACGTCGAGTTGGTAACTTGGTACAACCAGCGAGCTGGTACTCTAACAGCTCCCTGGTACATCTGCCATAGACAATCTACACAAATCAAGCATGGTGATGTACGTATTGGCCAATGACGTTCGTAGCTTTTAAATATTCATATTATGGGCAAGGTTTATTTGGATCCCAACGGAAAATATCTTTGAGAAAAACAAAGTTGAAATGTGTAAATTTTTCGACTTTTATGCCACCATTTGAAGTAAGATTTGAATAGATATAAGCTAGTTATGTATGTTGCTATGTTACTTATCAGTGAGGTTGAGAAAAACCATAGAAAAGGACGCAAATTGCTGCTTTAATTGTGGAGATTCATGTGGTGAACGCAAATGATTACACTATGGTACAGTGTTGTGCATCGAACGACTGCTTACTTCCGTTGATTTACTCTGAGGTTTGCCAAAACATTTAAGATCCATTGAAAGGTATGTTTGTTGAATTACAAAGTTTTTCATTTCACCATCACCTCCCGACACATTCCCCCCCCCCCCCCCCCCCCCGCGAAAAGAAACATTAATAAAAACAGAAAATTTAACAGGTCTACCATACATTTTTGGCTTCTTTTAGCTGACAGACATTTTTTTGAAAACCAACCCCAGATGGGATCTGGGTAAAAGGAACAGGAAGGATATGTGTGGCAAATGTATGACCTTTGACCCTTGATAAGCCTCTAGCATTATCAAAGATTACTATCTCTGTCATCTCTAGTGGTTTGCACATTTTTTGCTATTGTTGTAGTCAAAGTAGTTTTGGATAAATCTTTCCTGTTTTTATGTTAAATGTATCCCTCCACTTTTTTTTTGGAAATATTTTTTTTTCATTTTAAGGGGTACCATCTGTTGTATGGCTTTTGTGGAACAATGTAACACATCAGGAACGAACGATCAACTCGTTAGTACAGCGGACCTTGAGTTACTCAATAGTTGGAAATCAGAGCTCAAGTTGTAGTTCTGGAAATTTAACCAGATATGTAATAATATAATAATAAAAATAATAAATGAGACTTAAATAGCGCCAAATCAGTAGACAAAAGTCACTGCTCAAGGCGCTTTATAAAGAAAGCAGATTAATTTACAAAAGAACAAGTGAAAAGAGGGGTCTTTAAAAGTAGACTTTTGAATGTAGAAAGTTTATAGCATGTTCGAATGTGATCTGGTAAATTGTTCCAGAGATAAGAGCCAGAGTATTCAAAGCTTCTGTAACCATAGGTCTTCAAGCGTGGTTTAGGAACAGTTAAATACCTCCCAACATGCTAAACCCTCACAGTGTTTGAATAAACTATGTTAGTGTCATTGTGGATTAATGACAATACTGTTCCTAAGTAACAAAGCTACAAAGTTATAATTTACTAAGAGTAACAACTTTGTTGGCATTGCATGTGAAAGTGTCAGTTCTAAAGCCTACAAACCATCCCTGTCAACTCCAAGATGTGTATCTTGAGATTAGCAGGGTCATAGCTTTGATGAAATCAAATAGCAGCACTGGTGTTCCTGATATGTCAGGCAAAGGTTCTATTGCCTGTATTTAGATCCATTCCTATTTGCTTACCTATCTCCTAACAACATAAGTACACTTGTTCTACTGTTTTCTAGAGTGAATTCTATTTGTGCTAATTTTGTGAGCATTTTGTAAATGTCCAAACCCTGGTAAGCGTTGGCACTTTTTTCAGGACTAGAAACGTCTATTTCACAAATCTAAGCTGCAATTACATAGACTAATGTGTGGTCATTCACTAAATCAGCTAATTCCTTGATTACAGATCTCAACTTGAGATTCGTTCCTCGAAAACTGATTTTTTTAAATTTTAATAACTTTTACTTTTTTGTTGGTTCAGCTTAGCTTCCTCAGAAATTTCAATAAACTAACAATCAAACTGTATAAGTGTTAATCCTTTGAGATGTGCAAATTAATTTGTTTCTATTCTACAGAGTAAAATTTGTCAATAACATGAGTTTGACAGTTAATTTGTTTTTAAAAAACCCTTTGGGTGCATTTGAAATAGCAAAAATGCCTAAATTGTTATTGCAAAATTTGATGAGAAAACAGAAAATATCGCAATTTTGTCACTTTAACTTGTCGCAAATCGTTTTCTGCTATCTCCAGTGTGTATATCTGTAAATTGTTTCAACATAATTTTCAAAACTTTCATATAGGTATTAATAATTTTGATTAAACATGAATTTTTACACCCCCACAACATTACCTCTAAAGGGGAAAAACAGTTTCTGTAAATGACGTGTATTTAAATAAAATTTGCCAATCATCTGTGTATACATTTTTGAAGAAGACTCTCCAAATTTGTCGGATTTCAAGGCCAATTAAAGTCTTTAAAACAGAGAACCAAATTTGAGTTGGGAAATCATTGCCAAGTGACTTTGACGATGTCAAGTTAAGTATATATTAGCTGGTGCGTGACGAGTATTTAGATATATATTGCTGATACAAGTATCCTGGAGACCTAGAACACACTACAAGTTCATGTGACTGCATTAATCATCGAATTGGAGATGTAATTAATGTCTTGAGTAAATGTTAAAGCAGCATTTTGCATCTGGCAACAAATTTTTCAAAAAATTTAAAAAAAGTAAAAAGGAGTAAACAAGCCAGTAAATTAATCAAACTGCTATATAGTTTAAAGAGTTATTCTGATTGCAGACAGTATAGCAATGTAATCCAAAAGGTGGGGAAGGGAGGGGGAGGGAGGGGGAGGGAGGGGGAGGGGGGAAGGGGGAGGGGTTGGGGGGGAAATATTGCACATTGTAAAGTTGAAAACCTCCATCTATTGTTCCTAACTATATAATATCAAGAAGTCAAAATATTTTCAGCTCCAGGGCCATGAAAACATTACTCACTAGTGTTGTGTTGCCAGGTGCATTCATAAATAAATATATATCACCAAATTAAAAAAAAAAAAAATCTTATTTTCGCCATATATACCAAATGTAATCATGAAGATGTAGCTTTTACCATATATAATGACTCAGAAAAAATCCAGCTCAGTTGAGTAATATTTTAAAATAAAATAAAACTGTTAGCAAACTGCTTATCCACAAGAGAGCCTGATAGTAATATTTACAGGCTCAGTCAGATTCATGTATACCTGCAACATTCCTTTAAATTTGGGGATTCCAAAATTAGAGATGAGATTGTGAATTTGTAGATTGGATAGTATTACCAATAAAGGCTGTTACATCTAGTATCTTCATCTTAAGTTGATTGATGGAGACTTTGTGATCTACCTCCATCTTCTCTATCCTCTCTCCACCGGTGGACCAGCTAATGACAAAAGGAGACCCCTGGGAAACAGAGCATGACCCCTGGGAAACAGCATGAGTCATTTGTCAACCTTTGTTAAAGTCATTAGGGCCGATGTAATTGGGTTTGAACTTTTCCTACTTTGGTGCGCTGCCACCATGTGATGAAAGGATACAACTTGCAAAAGGTCGGTGCATGAAGTAACGAACTGCAAATATAGAGAAAATCACCCGTTCCAGTTAATATGTCCCGGAGTCATTCATGGGCAGTTAGCCAGGGTATTGTTAATTACATACATAACAACGTGTGTCATGTCCAGGTTACAGAGCGTCTGTAGTTTGGATCAAAATCATTCAGAATCGAACAAATATCACAAAAATTTCAGGTAAAAAGGTTCGAATAGATTTGACTCATATTTTTTTGCTTTGTTTTCCTTTGTGTCTTACCTATCTCATCACAACCTCAGCATCTTGCTTTATAGTGCCTATAGTGAACTGGTGACCTTTCTAACACGGATAGTATGCCACCATTTCAAATTCCAAAAACCAGTGTTTAATTTTTTGGAGAATTAACTTTTTTCCTGTCACACCTTATTATACAGTAGATATCCTACAATGCATACAAAGATCCAGAATACGAAAATTGCATTTGCAGACTTAATATCTGTATCCATGACAACCTCCAGGCATGTTTCAAGTATTCATAGCTACATTGACAGTGGCAGTATGACTGTACAATATTAACCATGTTATAATAATACACACAAATTTGTACACTGTTTGTGTTTCTCTGCATATTGCATATATACACACTGTAATGTAACACAGGCTGTCTGTCTTATATTTACTTGTAACACTTCATTATAGATACTTTTAACTCTTCTTCCGACGTCCTATTCATCATTGTAGTGCACATTGCGCTACAATATTGGCATTACTGGCCAAGTGAACGATACCTACATGACTGGTCGTTGAAATTTAAACTTTCATATAGTCTCTGTACATTTGCAGTTTCAGAGGCTAGCTGAGTAGACAACTTAATCTCAAGCTGTCACGGCGCTCACAAGCGCCCTCACTTTGTAGGTACCTACATGACTATACTCCCTGGTGTGTAGTCGGCCCTAAAAAATAACACCATGAACAACCGAAAAGTTCTTCCTAATACTGCAAGCACTCCATGTGCACTACAATAGTGCGTATTTGCAGGCACATGCAGTTCTAGTTTACGATGCTGTACTCTATCCAGATTCATACCGTAGGCCTACAGCACTCGGAATAAATGTGTAACTGCAGTGTCAGCACCACACTGACACTGACAAATATAACCTACTTCATTCTTTTCATGTCAACTTCAAACAGACCTTTATGTTGTGGTTGATTAAGTATTAATGGTTACGTGATGATATTTGTTACCTTGTATCTTCTTTGTGCCGTATGAATGTAAAGTGACCTTGTTAAGTACACATTACACACCTCAGACAAGTCCTTTGCAAACATACAAGGGGAAGGTACAGTATCTTCCTGTTTGCAGTCTCCATGTTTGCACCAATGATTTTATTGCTTCACCAAACATTTTCTGGTATAACCAGGTGGAAATAATGTCACAGGGGAACTGAGTGTACTAGTAAAGGCCTGCCAGTCTAGTAAAGGCCTGCCAGTATGGAACGCCAAAAGGACCACAGTGACATGTACCACTACTAATTTGACATGTACTACTACTAATTCGAAGTGTACTACTACTAATTTGAAGTGTAATACATGTAAAATGTCGCGTACTACTACTAATTCGAAGTGTACTACATCTAAAATGTCGCGTACTACTACTAATTTGAAGTGTACTACATCTAAAATGTCGCGTACTACTACTAATTCGAAGTGTACACATCTAAAAAGTTACGTACTACTACTAAATTGGAGAGATGGCGCTATTCACAATCTTTCCGATACCATGTCATCGAGTTGCGCATCTGCATTAAAATAATGATGAAGAAAACATATTCTTTAATACTCTGTTGATTCAAATGTCTATTTTACAGTTTATACCTTTAAGGTCTGTGGCAAATATAGAAAATAGCATATAGTTTGGCACAGCTGGGGAATCAAAAGCATTCTTGACATTTCAATGACGGGGAAATTGCTGCTTGTGAATAATAATGTGTATAACAATTTTAAGAGTTAAAAACTGCGGCTACATTAAGCACATTCTTGGGGATCGATGGTTCCACCTGCTGGGGCTTCGAAAACTTGTTGCTTTGCCACCACTGGATTTTATTTTTGTGATGCCCAATGGTCACAGACAATGGTGATTATAGTATTAGTAATGAAGGCAAGGAGAAGGGGAACATTCCTACAGGAAGACTGACACGTACATATATACTCCTAATCCTACGCATACTAAGCTCTGCATACACACATTACTGTGCCAAAATCTAAATTTAAACGGTAACTTATATTTGGGCTCTTAAGTTGTGCTCTGAATTAATCCATGACCTAGTACTTTAGTAGGCCTATATTCAGGCCATTTGTAGAACACCTAAAATGCATACGGTACTAGACCTGTATATAATTTAAACAAGTAGCAGTTTTGGAATATCACAGACCTTAAAGGTATAAACTGTAAAATAGACATTTGAATCAACAGAGTATTGAATGTTTTCTTCATCATTATTTTAATGCAGATGCGCAACTCGATGACATGGTATCGGAAAGATTGTGAATAGCGCCATCTCTCCAATTTAGTAGTAGTACGTGACTTTTTAGATGTAGTACACTTCGAATTAGTAGTAGTACGCGACATTTTAGATGTAGTACACTTCAAATTAGTATTATTACACTTCGAATTAGTAGTAGTATGCAACATTTTTGATGTAGTACACTTCGAATTAGTAGTAGTACGCGACATTTTACATGTATTACACTTCAAATTAGTAGTAGTACACTTCGAATTAGTAGTACATGTCAAATTAGTAGTTGTACATGTCACTGTGGTCCTTTTGGCGTTCCATATGCCGGTCTAGTAAAGGCCTGCCAATCTAGTCAAAGCCTGCCGGTCTAGTTAAGGCCTGTCGGTCTTGTAAAGGCCTGTCGGTCTTGTAAAGGCCTGCCGGTCTAGTAAAGGCCTGCCGGTCTAGTAAAGGCCTGCCGGTCTAGTAAAGGCCTGCCGGTCTAGTTAAGGCCTGCCGGTCTAGTACAGGCCTGCCGGTCTAGTACAGGCCTGCCGGTCTAGTACAGGCCTGCCGGTCTAGTAAAGGCCTGCCGGTCTAGTAAAGGCCGACCGGTCTAGTAAGTGGTATAAAGAGGTCATTTTACGACCAAGGCAGGTCGATTACGTCATCTCAAGAAACTTTTCCATGATAGCATGCTATAGTTGGGGTCTATACAGCAGACCTTTAAGTTGGAAGATTTGCATGATATTGATAATGTTATGTGCATTGATGTACATTAATCTCTGATCAACATTAGTTTTAAATTCACAGAATATTTGGTATAAACGACAAGCAATGCTGGCTTTTCGCTGTGACATTTTGTAAAGTCTGTCCTCCCTTTAATTCCAAACTAAATACTGCCATTGTCACACCTCTCAAGATAATGTTTCAAAATAAATGGTAATCTAAACACCCTCTAGATGACCCTCTGTGACCCCCTCCGGATTTTATGATACCCATTACTGAATGAATGTGCACAGGGAGTTAGTACTAGAGTATTGTACTGTAGGTACATACTTGTACACATGTACTGTACAGAAGCTTAACATAGGGAGAGCTTTGAAATGTTTTGGGGTTTCTAAGGTACTGCATATTTTCATTTCATTTTCCATCTAGCTGTTGATATGACTGAAAACCTGTTAAAATTATTTCTTGGGAGGGGATAGGATTGGGGAATGTAGAGGTAGGGGAGAGGAGGGAGGTAGGGGTGGTGATAGGAGGGAGGGGTGGTGGTAATTACCATCACCATTTTGAGAGGTTTGGTGGGTTAAATGGTTATTTTTTATAGTGTTTGTTTGGTGCACATGAAAGGTACGTCATAGAGGCAATACATGTGAAGGGAGTGTGGATGTGTATGGAACTAGAAATTGACAGTTATAACTCCCGGGAGTGGCGGGGGGTGGGGAGTCGTGTGTGCCGCCTGGAAGTGTAGTTTCTTGTGCTCTCCCTTCCGTTTCTCATCCTGGACTTCAGTGGTTTTAACGAAGGATCAACTGGATTCATTAATATTCCAATCATTTGTTGAATTATGAATATTTCTATCTAGGATGGTGTCTTCGTTTAATAATAATAATAATAAATGAGACTTATATAGCGCCAAATCAGTAAACAAAAGTCACTGCTCAAGGCGCTTTACAAAGAAAGTAAATTAATTTACAAATGAACAAGTGAAAAAAAATGGAGTAATAACTTGTCTCAGTACATTACAGTATGTGTACGTGTGTGTGTGTGTGTGTTCGACAGTATTCATGTGAAAGTTTCTGTACAAGAAGTTAAGGCAAAGAGAAAAGTGAGAGACAAAAACAGAAACAATAAAAGAAGAAGTAAAACAAGCAAACTATGTAATTAGTACTTGTGTATAATTATTATTATCTAGTTTTTAGTGACAAATTAAATGACTGTTTAATATCTTTGAAGGGATGTAGGAAAAACAAAAGTGAAATATAACCCCCCCCCCCAAAAAAAAAAAATAGAAGAAACAAGCAAACTATGTAATCAATACTTGTGTACAATTATTACTATCTAGTTTTTAGTGACAAATTAAATGACTGTTTAATATCTTTGAAGGGATGTAAGGAAAACAAAAGTGAAATATACCCCCCCCCCCCCAAAAAAAAAAGAAGAAGAAGAAACAAGCAAACTATGTAATCAATACTTGTGTATAATTATTATTATGATCTAGTTTTCAGTTACAAATTAAATGACTGTTTAATATCTTTGAAGGGATGTAAGCGGTCATTTAAGACTGGACCTAGGTGGTTGTCCTACAAGTACAGCATAGTACATTGATCCCTGCCTGGCTACTGTATATACTGTACTGTATATACAGTACTGTTGTGTTGGTTGCATGGTTAGGTTAGATATATTTCATAAAGATAATATATCTATAAATTGTGATGGTAGCCAGAAGTTTATGTAGGTACTAGATATTACTACTTAAGCACACTACAAGAGGCTTATATTATCCAAATTTTGTGAAGATCTAAGTTAGTGTTGAATAAACCGATCACCAATTGCTCTTCCAAACAGGGTTATTATACTTAAGTGCAGTACCTATATATAACAAATATAGAAATTAATGTCGGAATATTTTTGGCTCCTGTGTTCGCTATTGTGATGCTGATTCCAATGTATACTGATCTGTGTAGCAAGTGGTATGACCGATATGTATTAAATTATTAAAACACACCAGAGAAATTCCACTTCACGACCGGTTTCGTCCTTTTGGGACTCATCAGGCCAAGGTAGGAATCGAACCCCGGGATCTGGTGTCACAGACAAAAGTCTGTACCACTCGACCACAGTGATTCTACTGGTGTGTGAAAGCGTGTATAAACTGGGATTTGTATAACTGTCAATGAGGGCGTATTACCCAAGTGTTATGATTGTACAGAGTGCAGCACACCAGGTGCAGTTTCAATCTGACAATTTACACATAATTACCTCTTTTTTTTGTACAGGCAAGGAAGCCAAACCGAGCAGAAAACCGGTCGAGAATTGGAATTAATGTGGTGAGTTGATCTTTATTAATTTAAGGTATATAATATATATATCTATTTTATAAACAGGGGCGTACTATGTTTTAGAACTGTGCACCTATATTGACCCTCACACCATGTCAATGCCCAGCCCGCTCTTCCTTCAACAGTTTGTCGCAGTCGAAACAGGTGTAAGCATCATAACTTGTACTGTAAATATAGAGAGGCTTGTTGTACAAGTAGGAAAGAAAAGGGGGAAAATATTTAATGTTTGCATAATAACTTTGTCCATACTAAGCCCTTCAAGTCTGTTTTAAGAACATGCCATGTTTACTCAATGACTTCATGTTGGCTGAGTTGTCCTCCCCTACTTGACATTTCACATTATTTTCATATCGAGTGAGCTTTCTCCGCAAATATGTCAGATACCGCCTACTCCAAACACGTAAGAAAGGTCAACTTTTGGTAGCTTGTGACCTTTGACCATTTATAATATTTTATTGGGTATCCGTGATTGATTATAACATTAATTTATGTTCCCTTTATCCTGAACAAGCTGTATCCTAGCTATATATAACTTATTCCAGTAGACATAAAGATGTCAGAATATTATACCTGTGTGTTGCTTAATTTATGGAACAGTAGTAATTAATTCAAGGGTTGGATTACCAACTTCTGATCTAGTAAGCTGTTTGCTTGCACTTTAGAGAAAAAAGTTTGAACAATGGTACAATTTTAAATAAAGTTTTTTTTTAAACGACTTTTATTTGTCAGGAAAAGTGAAGAATGACATAAAGCCAGGGAGAAATTTATATCCGACATATTTAATAATTAATAACAATTATGTAGATTTATATAGCGCCCGTCCATGATACTAGTAACTGCCCATGGCGCTTTACAAACTTGTGTAAAAGCATCAACAAACTCATTTCACAAAGAAAGTGGAGGGTAGTTTCGTCCAACAACAGAAAATTTTGATTGAAAAATGATAAACTCAGTTTTATCCCTGTAATTCAATTTGAGATGGTTTGAAGTAAACCAGCTATGAAGGTCTTTGATGCAACTTTCCATATCATCATAGAATGTAAAATGCAAAATGCACAAATTGCTTCACAAATTTAGATGCATATTACACATGTATACATATTACTAAATACACACATATAAAGACACTATTCCATCCCATTGCAACTCAAAGTTTCATGCTCACATTGAGATCTTTACACTGTGGCGATCATCAGGCAACTGATGATCGCCTTATTTGCCTGATGATCGCCTAATGATCGCCTTATTTGCCTGATGATCGCCTGATGAACGCCTTATTTGCCTGATGATCGCCGCAGTGAAAAGAACTCAATGTGTGTGTGAAACTCTGAGTGGCAACGCAATGGAATTTGTGTTTATACATGTATATATCTTTATAGCTCTGCACTGGTCAGTTCTATTGAGCACTATACTGATATTTCTGAACTTTATATACCTGTATATAAAATGGTCGATTGGACAAGGATGCATTGTGTCACACACTCTTACCAAGTCATTAGGTCATTATACTTATATAACCTGTCAACTTCTTAAATAATAAGCCAGGAATTATTAATCCAACACCAAAAAGTGTGTCCTACAATCAATTTAATGTAATACCCTTTAATACGTTTTGCATTGACAAACTGTTTAAAGTAAAGCCTACAGTGCTGCTCCCTCTGTGCAAGTGTCTATGGGTGAGAGTAATAAACAATGAATAAAAAACAATGAAGCTGACCATGTACTTAAGTCTTTTCACAAACAACTGATACTGTATGTGTGTGGGTGAAGTAAATTCCTCAAGTGAGGCCTCCAATGCTTAGTAGAGTGGTGGAGGGACTCTGTCATGCTTGATTTAAGGCCAATGTGGATTGATTTTGATCCGAGGGCCATTGTCTGGATGTTGGCGATGAGAGTGTGGTTCCAAATAAGAACTACTCTTAGAGATAGAGCTCCTTCTCAGTGAAAGACAGGTTTCCATTATGGATGCTTCAAATGGTGACAAAAGAAAATAAATGTGAAGATCTTTTGTTTACATTGTGAATATTGTTATAAAAATCAAGTACCTGTGGCTAGCTTAGAACTGTTAAATTGTGTAGATTTATACTAGTATGTACAGTAAAGGTACAGTAGATGAATGTGCAATATAATGGCAAAGGTATTACAAAAGCCAGGGACAACACTTTCTGACATTTGCCCTATGAAAAAGGTACATGTTGATAGCCGTTTGTTTAACAGAGGGAGGCTTGCTTGAGGAGAGTGCCAAATATGCAGATTTTAGCTGAAATGTTGGTTTTCAATAATTGACAGATAGATTGACAGAAGTGTTGACAGATAGGTTGACACGTATTTGACAGATACATTGCCAGTAGTGTTGAAAGATGTATATGCTGACGATTGTCCTGACACATGTTGACAGGTACGTACAGTGTAGTCAGAAGTGTTGATGGATATGTTGACAAGTATGTTGACATGTATGTCGACACATGTTGAAAGGTGTGTTGTCAGATGTGTTGAAAAAGATATTGTTACATATTGACAGGTATATTGTCAGAGGTGTTGAAAGGTAGGTGTGTTGACAGATTCTTGACAGATCTGTTGACACATGTTGATATGTACAATATGATGTTGAAAGTGTTGAAGGATTTTTGGAGGCATGATAACAGGTATAATGTCAGAAGTGTTGAAAATATATGTTGACACATGTTTTATGATGTTTGAGGTGTTGACAGATATTTTGACGCATGTTCAGGTCATGTCAGAATTGTTGACAGATATGTTGACAACTGTGCACACTGCACAGTAGTGTTCAAAGACATTTTGACAGGTCTTATGTCCAGGAGTGTTGAAGGACATGTTGACAGATGTCAGATAGGTTGACAGAATGTTGATGCTTGATAGATATTTCGGACAGACGTATCAGGTTACATCATGGGAGACGGACTGAGTTACCCTAAATCTTGTCAACCAACCCAGACAAACTGTGGAATTCCTCCAGAATGTACTTGTGTACTATGAATAGAAGAGACTTTGTATGTAGTATGTAGGTAGTGTACATATTCATAGTACATCTACAGTACTACAGGACATCCCACATTGTATCTCAAATTCACATAGCATGCTAGCAAATACAATAGATATTTGAGATATAGTCCAAATTAGTCCAGGAAATAGACCTGTCTGCTCTAGAGACTCATTGACTGCATCTCGCTTTCCTGTTGTCCTAATCTGTGTAACTTGATAACGTTTCCTCATTGATCAGTCTGATTAATTTCTCTCAGCGTATTATGAACTATATAATCCGTAAAACGTTCACATTTCTTTCGACTTGTGAATACATGTGTCTGAGTTTTTCTGTCAGTTGTTCCAAAGTTATTCAAAGTTGAAACAGGTGGAGTGGAGAGGGAGGACGGAGGGGAGCGATAGGGCAGAGAGGGAGGGGAGAGTGGAGAGGGAGGGGAGAGGGAGGGGAGAGGGAGGGGTGTGGGAGGGCGGGGTGAAAGGGAGGACGGAGGCAAGAGGGAGGTAGGAGGGAAGAGGTAGGGCAGAGGGGACAGGAAGGGGAGAGGGAGGGGAGAGGGAGGACTGAGGGGAGAGGGAGGACTGAGGGGAGAGGGAGGACTGAGGGGAGAGGGAGGACTGAGGGGAGAGGGAGGTAGGAGGGAAGAGGGAGGTAGGAGGGAAGAGGGAAGTAGGAGGGAAGAGGGAAGGCAGAGGGGTGAGGAAGGGGAGGGGGATAGGGAGGGGAGAGGGAGGACTGAAGGGAGAGGGAGAGGGAGAACTGAAGGGAGAGGGAGGGGAGAGGGAGGAGAGGGGAAGGGGAGAGGTAGGACGGAGGAGAGAGGGAGGGCAGAGTGATAGGGAGGGGAGAGGGAGGATGGAGGGGAGAGGGGAGAGGGAGGATGGAGGGGAGAGGGAGGGCAGAGGTGAGAGGGAGGTAGGAAGGGAGAGGGACAGAGAGAGGGAGGGAGGAGGGAAAAGGGAGGGTGGAGGGTGGAGGGAGTACATAGGGGATTGTTTACTATTAATATGAAGAGTTCATTTCCGCCTTCCTGTTTGTAACCCCCATGGTACTTTCACGTCAACAGAATAATTTCCACGTTTGCGTTCACAAGCCAGTTAATTAAGGAGATTATAACTAAATAATAACAAGTGGTAAACGATTTAGGGGAAATCCCATAACATTGTTGGTTTTGCAAGTTCTTATTTCCCAAACAACAAATCACAAATATATGCAGTTGAGAGCATGTTGCATAACTTTTGTGAGGATGTTGCAAGAATTGATTATAACATACAATGAGTCTGTACACGTAAGGCAACATGATTGCACTCGCTCAATGGGCATCATCACATCACAGAGCTATGTTACTTTCAAATTCACTCTCGGTACAAACTGCGACGATTTCGCCTCTCACAATCTCTCAATTGAATGTGTAGGAACTGAAGACAAATTTCAGCAGGTAACTCCGATGTTGTTCGTCTTTCTATCAGTCCAAAAATATATTAAATATGGAAAATTCTATAATCCATTGTGGTTTCCCAGAATATATAAACTTTAATGCACTAAAAAAAGTAGTGTATACCTTGGGGGTTAAACAGGACTACAGTACTTGCATATATCAGGGCATCACTTTATTGACATTCAAATTTCGTGAATGCACAGAAGTTTGTCTCAGGTTATAAAATAGTAATATGAATGCTCTGTAGAAAACTGTTATACATCTTTGCCCAGCTTGTGTAGCAGCTTGGCCAGGTTGTGTAGTATTTTGTGATAGCGATGCTGGATAAATTATTCCCTGGATATAGTACATATTTGTGTGTGTATATGCAATTATGCATTATGTGTAATGTAACGTCACCCAGTTGGGACAAGCTTTTTCTATACTGTTTAGTGTTATGTCCCGCTTACAGAGCACTCGTATTGTCAGTACGAACAGTACGAATATCATGTTTCTATCAGATCAAGGTTAGGAACTGTTTGTACTGTCAATACCACTGCTTTGAGAGCATGATATTGAAGTACAGTTTAGAGAGGTACAGTAGTAGCATACATGTAGGAAATTGTCCCAACTGGCTGGTAACGCACTTGTATGAGACATATCAACATGTTTAGGAATACAGTAATTTAAAGTAACTTTCAAAATGAAAGAATCTGCTTCCTAGAACTATGATCATGTGCACACAGATGTCATTGTAACACTAACAGGCTATAAATGTTATCCCAGATGGATGGATGGATGCTCCATTGTTTTTTCGAGGGAGGGTGAAACAGTTATGGGAAAAAACGACATTTCAGGAAGTCATCCGTCCTTATTCACTTCCTTCTCCGTGGTTGTAAAAGAAACATTTAAAAAAAAAAATGATGAACAGCTTTACCAACTGGTTTGATCTCATGAGATAATATATATGTATTGCCCATGACTGAACATGTACACTATAAATATTAAACAATGGTTGGATACTGTAGCCTGTAGGACTGGAATATGTGAGTAAATAACATCCAAATGAACACTGATGTCCATATATATCCTACAGAACATATCCAATAAAACATGGACATATCCTCCAGAGTGTGGACATATCCTTTAGCACATGAACATATCTCCAGGACATATCCCTTAGAACATGGACATATCCTCCAGAGTGTGGACATATCCTTTAGCACATGAACATATCTCCAGGACATATCCCTTAGAACATGGACATATCCTCCAGAGTGTGGACATATCCTTTAGCACATGAACATATCTCCAGGACATATCCCTTAGAACATGGACATATCCTCCAGAGTGTGGACATATCCTTTAGCACATGAACATATCTCCAGGACATATCCCTTCGAACATGGACATATCCTCAAGGACAAACATGATCCCTTAGAACATTTATACATTCTCTAGGACATATATCCTTTAGCACATCATCTCATGGGGAACATTTTGCTGTTAATTGTATCCATACTGGCCCCTCCTATGTTAAGAACTCCTACATGGCTGACATTGTAAGTTTAATGACAACAGACAATAAATTTATGACCATGAGTATTGACCATGATTAGGCACTTTATAGCATATTTGGGACTTTATAGCATATTTGGGACTTAATAGCCATATTTGAGACTTTATAGCATTTTTTGGGAACTAATGGCCTAGATATATGTATTACGGTCAATCCTTGTTAAATATTCTTTAGTGACCCTATCAAATTTATGACCACGGAAAGTTGTAGAATTTCCACATGTGGACGCTGAAGAGTTCCTGTGGATGTGTTCCATATTGTTTTAGTTCCGACAAATCAAGATGGCCGAAAATACAAGATGGCTGCCTTGCTGCTGATGATGTATCACACAAATTGCATATATTTGTACAGTAATATGCTGTCAGTTTTATCAATGTCTGTACCTTGCCCCTACAGTATCTGATAAAGACATACCAAAGGAATGAATCCTCCCTATTAAATAAAAGGCTCTGTTTGTTAATTCCGTGGGAAAATAATATGATAATCTTTGTACTCTCAGAAGTTAATGTTTACACACTCCACAGTTTTGCATGAGTTTACTGTAGCTTGTCATTGAATTGTATTTTAATGTGTCTGCTTGGTGATATTTTTCAGGGCCACTGTCGGTAAACTGAGACTAACTGGAATCCATTCCTATGGAATAATGATATTCTCCATTTTACAGGTCAGAGTAGGTGGTTGAACCATTTCAGTATATTGAAGTGAAACAAGGTTTTATCGAATATTTATTTGATTTAATTTCAGTTTGGGAGTTTCAGGTTGTAGTTTTATTCTTCTCTGATGGAAGCAATTCAGGTCGCCTTGCATTGCTCTAGACTAATTGCAACGTTTGTGTACTATTTTAGGTTAATAGTTTATATGCCAACCGACCGTTACAGGACTTTTCGTTTTGATAATGGTAGGGATGCACCGGATCCAACTTTTTGGATCCGGCCGGAACCGGATTTTGCCGGATAGTACATGAACCGGATTTTTTCATTACACAATAGAAAATCATTAATAAGAAGTAGAAGTATGAAACAAGGAGCAAATGTTAGGTGAGGTATACGCATATTATAAAGAAGGTGAAATTAAGACCCCATTTAGTGGGTCAGACCATTGAGAAAATTAAATTAAACATGTTAAACCTAATTTTTCATTACTTTGAATGTTTTTATTAATTTTTGGAAATAGTTTACATTGATTTAAGTTAATACCATCACCTTTTTAAGGAATAATTCAGGCCAGATTTTGAAAAAGATCCGGCCAGATTTTGAAAAATATCCGGCCGGAACCGGAACCGGATAATTGCTCACTATCCAGCCGGATAGTCCGGCCGGACCGGATATCCGGTGCATCCCTAGATAATGGTGACTACTAAATGTAGAATTATAATAAATTATAATATATTATAAATATATTGTAATAAATCTATAATATGCTGAAATTAAATGTTTTACGTTGTATCGACCTTTAAAATTTCCTTCCTTCTTTTTAAAATTTTGGGAAAGTTTAAGGTCCGTATAATAATTCTCTGATGTTGTTGATCGTTCGTGAAAGTGGCTGGACTATTCAGTCTAAACACACGGATGATAACGTCAGATCCTTAGAGGCACACCAACAGTTTGATAGAAAAAAACATAAGTTGATTATGTCTGCGAGTATCATACTGTGTGCATCGGAGTAGATTAAAATGCATTGTAAGTGAATGGAGACAGGTAAGAGGAAAGGGTGGGAGGGGGGGGGTTGGGGAGGGGTAGGGAGAAGATGGAGAGAGTAAAATATTACCAATTTTTGTCGGATATATATGTAGATTAGAACATCATAATTGAATGGTGACAGTTAGCATCCCTGTTTGTACATACCAAAAACCAGTAAAGGTTTTGGTGATAGAGGTCTTAATGGTTAAGTTGCATTATTAATTTATTTTACATTTTTTTTATACAATTTTTTTTTTTATCATATACTGGACGAGGTTTAACTATTTCCTGGAATCCTGGGTATCCCTGTACATATGTAATAGTGAGTTTTGTAATAACTGTGAGTGATGCTGGTAGATGAATGTGCATGACATATATGATAATTTTGTATTTATTTTTTGGGGTAATTTTTTTTATACATATGACATATGATTACAGTGTATCATTTTAGAAATGATACTTTCACAAACAACCAGCCTTTTTTTGTTTTAACAAAAACTTGTCTTGAACACTGACAATTTTATTAATACCCTGCACAGTTAAAATATTAGCCAGCTGTGCTTTTGAAGTTAAGTGATTTCAGCTCAAAACTAGAGCGCCACAGATATACCCTCAACATTATCCACAGTGCTTGCCACGCCATTGTTACTACTGACATACAACAGTGCCCCAAGTACTTTGATTGGTATCCTGTTCTCACTACAACTATACTCAATTGTGTTTGTAAATTGCCTTTTGAAAATTTGTACAGACTGTTCATCGAACAATGTGATGTTTTTTTGTTTATTTTTATAATATTTTTTTCAAAGAATTTTTTACCATTCAACTTTTCAAGGCCACACATGTATCCCGTTTGTTGACCTGAGTTGTTGGAATATTGTACATCCTTATATAACTATATAATAGATAGATATATATTTATATTGCATTGTGGAAGATTCAAAAGTGAGATTGTGTTTATGACACAGCCAGACATACACACAGACATATACACACATACATCACATGTTGTATGTCTGCAGTACACAGAACATGTATTATTCACGACATGATCATTTATACACAAATACATTCAACCAGTAGCTACTTTGTACACAACCCCCCCAATATAAAGTAGTAGGGATGAGATGGCAAGGAAGGGGGGGCAGGCCCAGTGGTGGGGTGTTCAGTGGTGTGAGAATAACTCCTGTTAAAATATTTGCCGTCTTCTCCCATACCCCCATATTGCTTAACAAATTGATTTCAACATTGGGACTTTTTTTAAGTTTAAAAATGTCCAAATCAATTATTTGCGATGTTGTAATGGCTCAGCACCTTCCTGTTGTTGGTGTGAAGAATATATTTGCTAAGAATGTCCTAGTCTGGTGTTTTCCCTTCCAGTTATACTCACTAGCAATCTGTAGAATATCCTGTTCTTACTTTTGTTCCTTCTAAAGTGTCTTTTTATGAAAGAATTGTTGACAGATAATTCCAAGCATTAGCATACTATTCAAATATCTTGAACAGCTTAGCATTACTTTCTAAGTCTAAGACTGAAACAGAAGTTATCATGTATGTATTGGATATCTACTGTACCTAGGGGATGGACAATAGGGGATGGACAATAGGAGATGGACAATAGGGGATGGACAGTAGGCGATGGACAGTAGGGGAAGGACAATAGGGGAAGGACAGTAGGGGATGGACAATAGGGGATGGACAGTAGGGATGGACAATAGGGGATGGACAGTAGGGGATGGACAGTAGGGGATGGACAGTAGGCGATGGACAGTAGGTGATGGACAGTAGGGGGTGGACAGTAGGGGATGGACAGTAGAGGGTGGACAGTAGGGGAAAGACAATAGGGGAAGGACAATAGGGGAAAGACAGTAGGGGATGGAGAGTAGGTGCTGGTCTGCTGGACAGTAGGCGATGGACAATAGAGGATGGACAATAGGAGATGGACAATAGGGGATGGACAGTAGGGGATGGACAGTAGGTGATGGACAGTAGGGGATGGACAGTAGGGGATGGACAATAGGGGATGGACAGTAGGCGGTGGACAGTAGGGGAAGGACAATAGGGGAAGGACAGTAGGGGATGGACAATAGGGGATGGACAGTAGGCGATGGACAATAGGGGATGGACAATAGGGGATGGACAATAGGGGATGGACAATAGGGGATGGACAGTAGGGGATGGACAGTAGGGGATGGATGGACAGTAGGGGATGGATGGACAGTAGGGAATGGACAATAGGGGATGGACAGTAGGGGATGGACAGTAGGGGATGGACAGTAGGCGATGGACAGTACAGTGATGGACAGTAGGCGATGGACAGTAGGGGATGGACAATAGGGGATGGACAGTAGGCGGTGGACAGTAGGCGGTGGACAGTAGGGGAAGGACAATAGGGGAAGGACAGTAGGGGATGGACAATAGGGGATGGACAGTAGGCGATGGACAATAGGGGATGGACAATAGGGGATGGACAATAGGGGATGGACAATAGGGGATGGACAATAGGGGATGGACAATAGGGGATGGACAGTAGGGGATGGACAGTAGGGGATGGATGGACAGTAGGGGATGGATGGACAGTAGGGAATGGACAGTAGGGGATGGACAGTAGGCGATGGACAATAGGCGATGGACAGTAGGGGGTGGACAGTAGGGATGGACAGTAGGGGATGGACAGTAGGGGATGGACAGTAGGGGATGGACAGTAGGGGATGGACAATAGGGGATGGACAGTAGGCGATGGACAGTAGGTGATGGACAGTAGGTGATGGACAGTAGGGGGTGGACAGTAGGGGATGGACAGAAGGGGATGGAGAGTTTGGGAAGCTGAAGTTTGGCATCTGGATATATACCAACAAGCACAGTACAATGACATTGGTATATGTTGTAGAGATTGTACCTGATATGTCCTTTCAGTTTAATACACACATCAGTGGATTTTTGGCATAAATTCAAAAAATTCAATTGATGTATGTATATAATTTGCCACACAGTCTAATTTTAACTATGTACAAATCATGTGAGTACTGTAACTGTCTATAACCTTTGACCCTCCAGTGACAATCAGCCCACTGTCCTATAACATAGCAATTTAGTTCCACGTCAAACAGGAACAGGTAGTAGTTTCCCATGCTCCACCTCATCCGCCTTCCTACTTCTGTTATTATTTTTGGCTGAATTATGTCACTTAGATTAAACAATATATATCCCTTTTGAGCACTGATGTCCGCCAAGCTGCTGACATTACAACGTACATGTACATACCAGCCTCGACACAGGTAAGGATCTAATTTCCTACGTTTAAGTTTCTTAGTTCCTCCTTCCATCAATACGTAAATTGTCAAAACTGTAGCCTGAAAGTTTTGGCAAGATATATATTTAAGGGTTTCCTGAGTTAGGGAAATGACTTAGACTATATACTACTAACAATACAATGTACAATTGATAGGTGACCATTTTTAGTATCTCTAGCATATATATGTTTATTTTTCTCATGTATTTTTGGGAGATGCACATCACTTAAAAGTATCAGAAATTGACACATAGTCTGTTGCCTCAGACTTGTAAACAAAAAGTCTAATTTAGTTTCAATTGATTGTCACAAGTCATAACTGAAATGGTCATAGAGTTCACAACTGAAATGGTCACAGGGATCACAATTGAAATGGTCACAGGGATCACAGCTGAAATGGTCAGCTGAAATGGTGGGGGGGGGGAGGGGTCTTCTTTCAGTCCTTAAATTGTGATGTACTCTAGTCTTTAAATCAGTGTGCTTGCACCTAAAGATCTGGGAGGTTATAGAATTCATTGTGAGTAACTTCTCTTTGAGATCATTAAAACCTCTGAGCTGTCACTTGTGTCTGCTTGCAAACAGATTATTAAGTACTAACTTTAGCATATATGCGTTGGACTTTATCCTCTCTCATGTACTTGTCTTGCCACTTCACATACAACCCCACCCTCCACACCCCCACACCCCCCACCCATTTCTCCCCTAATTTATAGTTAATCCCATCCCACACTTTTACCCTATACTAGTACATTTCAATCCACACCTGCAGTGTTCCTTACCGTAGCATTTGCAGTTGGTCGACTGATTTTCCAACCCCAAAATATGCCAAATATGAATCAATTATATAGCTTATATAAGCTTGTGTCTTCCTATGACCTGTAGTACTTTACAGAAAATGTGCCATTTTTCTGCACACGTAGGTAGTACGGTAGGGCTGTTGAAATTTCCAACAGATTTAACATATAAGCAGACTTTCTGTCCTGTAACAAACAAGTTTCTGATAGGGCTACTGCTCATGTCTAACTGTATTCTTCAAATAAAACAAATTAATGAATAATCATGAAATATTTCAGGAGCGGGTACTTGAGGAAATCCAAGTTTTTTATACCCTAGACAGGAGGAGGGGAGCATGAAAGCTGACCAACAGATATTAAATTCATAATTATTCATACTGTACAATTAAAAGTGTACGTCTATACCTTTCATTGTATGCGTAATCGTGAACTTAGTATCGTCGGTCAATGAGCTATTTTTGCTCCACTTCTGTCTGGGTGGGGGTGAGGGGGGGGTAGGTTGACTATTTTGTAGATGTTTTCAGCACTCTTGAAATATTTAATGAATATTCATTAATTTGTTCTGCGCTGCTAATTACCATACGGCCTCCGAGTAACAACCCAAAGTTTATTGACCTACCTCTGTCAATAAATTCACAGCTGTATCCGTTGAAGAGGGAAGTCACTGATCTATTTATCTTACAGCTACTGTATCATTTACAACTAGAATTGTCTACTCTGTGACAGACAGAGCTATCATGGAAGTATTGTGTGACATTTATAGGTATTATAATTATTATGATTATTAATATATTGATCAAAGTAATGTTACTATTTAACGTTAGTTTTGCATTAATATTAAGTACGTTATATGATTGCTTTTCTGATTAGTTTGACAGCTAGATAGTGATATAGTTTGCAAGTTTTGCCAGGTTTGTAATTTTTGTGTGGTAGAGTGTTAGCTACCAGTGATATTCCTACTGTGTAAGTTACTGATGTCAGTAGATGAAGGTATGATCAGGAGGATCCTGTTAAGGTCAAAGGTCATTCAAGTCCAGCCTATGTATACTGATTAACTTGCTGTATAGAATTGCTACACCGTCATGGAGCTCAGTGACATTGGACCAAATAAAAGCAACCAGCTTTGTGTGTGCGTGTGTGGGGGTATACTGGGATCTGTACTTTAAAGTTAATTAATTAATCAACTAGACGTAACTAATTAACTCTTCAAAACCTCAGCTTTAATACTGTAACTCAAATATATATTTCGTTTATGACAGTTACAAAACTTATGACTGAAGCTAGAAAAACTTTTATTTTCGGCACTCCCCGCTTACCTGTCTCAGCACTACTATTGCACCTTTCCCCAGCATATTTGACTGGTAACATTTTGGCACTGCACCCCATAGACCCCTCCTCCGGGTCAACGCCAACTACCTCTTCCAGAAGAATCTACCAAATATGTTTGCAAAGTACAAACTATTTAATAAGGCTCTAGTGATCATTGACAGTTAATAAAGTGTTCAAGAGTAACATTGAACTAAAACAAGAGGAAAATGAAAGAGGGAAATATATATGTAGCCGGACAGAAAGTCAAATTACACAAACAAGTTTGATACATTAACAGTGATTATCCTGAGTAAGTTTAGCGATAACACTGTTCTTTAAAAGTACAAAGGGAGACATGTATCGTAAAACATCAGTCCAGACAAAACTGGGACATGGGTGGGTGGGTGGGTGTATTGTCAGCTTAGGGAAGGGTTCTTGTAATCGGTGCTTCTAGTTCATATGTCTGTCATGGCTATGGTAATATTTGCAGTGAGTGAGCTCGCTAAATGCCGTCAGGGTTTTTTTTTTTTTTTCCCTGCATAACATGTTTACGTGTATATGCATTCATTTTAATGTTTGCATATATTTCCATTCATTTTATTCTCTGTGCAGCTGTGGTGTGATATACAAATAAATGTAATGATGGGAAAACGAGCACAATGAACTGGATTACTGGGGTATCTGTGCTGCCGGCTCATAAGCGAAATCGATCGCTAAATATATCGATATATGAATCAATCGTTAATAAATGTCGTAGATTTAATCATAATTACTACAGGTCATTTCATGCTGTCAAAGATTATTGTCCTGACAGAACTAAAAGTACTAAGTACTTACATCTAGGTGACAGGTGTGTTCATCGAATACAGACAGGGGGCGACAAAGATATTTTTCTGATTCCGCATCTCGAAACGGAAAACATGAGCACCTGAACAAACCGGTTGAATTTCCTGCCTAGATCGAGAGTCCCCTTTTTAGAGGGAGAGGAAATATCTTCTGGTGGGAAGTTGATTATAATCATTTGCTGCTCAGGTGGATTCCCCTTTTAACTATGTTTGTCTTTTAGCTTGAACTCCCAACCACAGTGCAGTGACACTCTGATAGGCTGTAGTTTAGTGTGGGCTGGATTGAACTGTCGAATGTCAGTGTTGTAGTTAAAGTTTGGTTGACTTGAGTTAAAAGAAGGGTTGTGTACAGTGCTTGCATACTTATACTGTACAGTTGGATGTATTTTGAGAGATAACCAGTTGACACTCTGTTCCTGCAATACTTCTAAGAAACTTAATAAGGTCAGTATATATAAATAGGCTGTAGGTTAGTGTGGGCTGGATTGAACTGTCAAATGGCAATGTTGTAGTTAAAGGTTGGTTGACTTGAGTTAAAAAAAGAATTGTGTATGTCAGTGCTTGCATACTTGTGCAGATAAAAGTATATGTATGTATGTATGTATGTATATTTAGATCCTCCTGCAAGCAGGAACTCGCGAAGAAGCCTAAATTGGCTTATCAAAGCCGCAAGCTGACCGAAGTCAGTCTCTCACATTCATATTTAACGTCCATGATTATGAATTGTTAATTGTCAACAACCCTGTAACTGGACGACATACATTAATCTGGGAGTGACTCGAACCGGGGACCTTATGATTGAAAGGCACCGGTGTTAACCACTGAGCTAACACTCCACGTATATTGAATGATAACAAGTTGACGCTCTGTTCCTGCAACACTGCTAAGAAACTTTAAAAGGTCAGCATACACATAGGCTGTAAGATTGCACTGTACAGAGCAGTCCAATGTTCAAAGGGTTGTTGGCTGGGCTGAGTTAACATAGAGTTGTGTAAATTGTCTACCGATTAATGTACTTTGAACGATGATACGCCCTGTTACCAAAATAATGCCGAATCTGTGAATATTCTCAAAATAGTATATATTTCGATTATGAGGCGGAAAAAAAAGTTGATAAAATGTTTCTTGCCAAATTTCTGACATTTTGTACGTCATTAGCTTGATGAGGCAGGCCGGCTTTTAAATGGTCGAGTGAATTCTCGACTGATTTGTAACCTTTTTTTTAGAGAGAGAGAAAAGAGAGAAAAAACCCAGAAAGTTTTGAATTTGTTGTGACATCATTAGCCTTGGCAACTAATGTCTTTAACAGATCTCTGATTTTTTAAAATTACACGTCAGGAAATAGTCAAGTAGAAAGTGAAAGGCCAAAAACTAAAAAGGAGAAGAAAAAAATGAAAAAACAAAAGACCAAGGATGAGGATTGAGGAAGGAAACACATTTTAGTGTCCGGAGTGATCAAGCAGTCTCAGAAATCATACATGTTGTGTGGCTTAAATGTCTTGCACAATGAAGTAATGTATGTTTGCAAGATTCAACAGCTATATTGTGTATAGGTATATTGTGTATATATGTGTATATATGTGTATATATGTGTATATTGTGTATATTGTGTATATAGGGCAGATTTCACAGTAAAGGGGTCCAATTATACTTTTCAAATATGAGTTGAGGTAATGCAACATATTCAATTTAAAAAAAATTGTGATACCAGAATTATGCAGTTATATGTTTGTAGAAATAAAAAAAATAATGATCTTTATGTGGTGTCTTTTTTATCTGTGTCCGAAGAAATTTTATTAAGTGGAACTACATATTGTGGACGGAATAGGGTCCCACATGTTTATACACCTCAATTTCTTGAGGCCTCCCTTGTTAAATGACCCACCCCTTCAAATATTGTCCACCATTTTTTAAAACAGGATAGTGTAACAAAACAAAAAATAGTTAGGTTTGGTTCAACTCCCCATTCAATTTTCTCTAATCAGACATTGAAATTCTTTACCTTGAACTTCTAAAATTCTGTCCAATTTGTGATCAAATGTATATCTATCATTTCGTTCAAAACAAAGAAACAAATTCTCCCGTCAGTCAATGTGATTACAACATTGGTAATCGCCCGTCATCATCTTGTCCAAAACATGGCAGTAATTGTAAAAATGTGTGAGTTATAAGCAATCTTTGATGTCGAACGTTATGTCTGTCCAAACTTCCATGTCACGTTCGCTCGATCACCAAAGAAACTTCATTGAAGGTGAACGAACTTATCGTCATCAATGTTCTGTTATCGCACGATTATTTAGTCTGTATGAAGTCAGTCTTCAATTGTGTTCGGCCAAACATTTTCGTAAGTACAAAACGTAACGAAAAAATCACATTTTGACAACTTCCGTCCAACTGCGTTACGTTCGATTTACCGTTACGTTCGCAGAATTTAACTTAGGAAAAGTATTAAAACTTTAAACTTAAAAGTTTTGTTGGACTGGTGGTATGAATAATTTGATTTATTTTGACCGTCCGCTACAAAGTAAAGTTACTTCCATGTGTACATATAGCACTCTGTAAGGATAGGTCAAAACAATTATTTGACAAGGCGAACGTAACGCTCCTAAGATGCGAACATAACGCGGGATGGAAAACAATAACTTTAATGTGTGGGTATACCGGTTGCAAATTTTGATGCAAAAGTATTTTAGGCTCAGCCACCCACTAAACCTCTTCATATCACTATTCTTTAGTAGTGTTTGCACGGGGTATCCGCGAAACTACCCGGTTCCTAATTTATTACCCGAATCCTATGCAGTGTTATTATTTTTATTTTTATTTTTATTTATTTTTTTTTCCAAACCGATGGTTAGGCAAAATTCCCATTGACTTAGTGTGGTGTTAGGCTACAATGTGGTCGAAGCTAACAGCAATAACGAAAGTATTCCATGGATACCTTATAACTGCGTCACAATTTCAGCTTATAAACATGGTTATGCTAGATTACCCCATTGACTTAGTGTGGTGTAAGGCAACCCCTTGGCCGAAGATAACAGCATTAATGAAAGTATTCCACGGATATCTTATAACTGTGTCACAATTGCAGTATAGGCTAGAATTTTCCCCATTGACTTAGTGTGGTGTTAGGCTACCATGTGGATGATGTTGAAAGAATTCTCACAATTATTTTTTATACATTCATTTATTTCGTACATGGAATACTGACTAGGTATTTTACGAGGTGTTACTAATGGATTATAGACAGAACAACTAAAAAATATTATTTTCTTGAAAATCGCGATACATGAGGGTAAACAATTTTTCCGTGTACCTGGATACCCGACCGGTAACAACTCTCGGGTACCCGGTTCCCTAGTTTTGGACCCATGTAAACACTATTCTTTAGACAAGTTAGGGGTCTGGGAGAGAGTGGGCCATGGCTATTATGTGGCTGCATAAACCTTTCCTGAAGCAGTTTAACTTACCTTACCTTGAATGTACATGTATACCTGTGACTACCTGTGATATATTAGCTGAATAAATAATTTTCTTATTTATTGTAAGTTTGTCCTTCATTGTCAATGGTTATGTTTGCAATGTGCATTTGACATTTTTTTGTGTCCAGGGTTAACAACTGCAAAACACAGTTTCTAATAGCATGACATGGAATTTGGATGAATCCTTACTATGCCATAAAAGCATTCAAGTAATCATTTAATTATATCAAATGATTAAACTATTGTCTTACTGATAGTGAATCTGTCCGTCCAAGGTTATGTTTGCAATGCATATGTTACTTTTGTCCGTCCAAGTGTTATGTTTGCAATAGTGATGTTTCACCTAATTTTTTGTTGTTGAATTAACATTGAATGTTTGATTTGTATTCAAATGTTTGATACTCCAGTTGTTATTAATAAACTATGAAACACTCAAGTAATTGCCTTTTTTATATCTTATTCAAAAGAATTTTTCCATTTAAATTTTATGAGTTTTGTCCGTCCAAGTCCTTAAAAGTCTTCATGCTCCAGTAAATGGTAAACTTCAGCTGTACAGATGAATCTGATGGTTGATATCAGATCCATAGTACTAATAGTCTCCTCTAAAAACAAAACAATTATAAAAAGTTCCTCCTCAAACATGAAAAAGAAGAAAGTATGATTAACATGCATTCATCATCTTCCATAGCAAAGTTTCCACTCGTGTCATGTTTCACTTTTATTTTGTAACAACCGTAGGTTATTTTATCTCTGCGTTTTCACAAATGATAATTGGGATGTCAAAGTTACAAATGGTAGGTCATTTGTTTTGAAACAAAGCATTTGAAAATTTGGGATCTGGAGGGACCTTTTGGACCCTGTAACTGTGAAATCTGCCATATATTGTGTATATACAGGTATATTGTGTATAGGTATATTGTGTATATATGTGTATATTGTATATACTGTATGTGTATATTTTATATATTGTGTATATAAATTGTGTATACAGGTATACTGTGTGTATATTTGTGTACATACATAACATCTAAATTGAGAAAAACACATTTAAGCCTGGTCGGACAACTGTTGGTAACGTGAATCACTCAAGTATCCAATTCTCTTGGTTAATTTCCGCCATTGTGTATAGGTATATTGTGTATATATGTGTATATTGTATATGTGTATATTATGTATATATTGTGTATATACAGGTATACTGTGTATATGTGTGTATGTGTACATTAACATCTAAATTGAGCAAAAACACATTTAAGCCTGGTCGGACAACTATTGGTAACGTGAATCACTCAAGCATCCAATTCTCTTGGTTAATTTCCGCCATTGTGTATAGGTATATTGTGTATATATGTGTATATTGTATATGTGTATATTATGTATATATTGTGTATATACAGGTATACTGTGTATATGTGTGTATGTGTACATTAACATCTAAATTGAGCAAAAACACATTTAAGCCTGGTCGGACAACTATTGGTAACGTGAATCACTCAAGCATCCAATTCTCTTGGTTAATTTCCGCCATTGTGTATAGGTATATTGTGTATATATGTGTATATTGTATATGTGTATTTTATGTATATATTGTGTATATACAGGTATATTGTGTGTATGTGTACATTAACATCTAAATTGAGCAAAAACACATTTAAGCCTCGTCGAACAACTGTTGGTAACGTGAATCACTCAAGTATCCAATTCTCTTGGTTAATTTCCGTCATCGTTGTCGTATGTTGGTATATTTCCTTAGTGCATTTCCTCGGTGGTATCATTTTGAGTTATCTGCAGGGTTGATCAGTAGGTCATAGAGATAATGAGCCTCGGAGGTAATTCCAGTGTTAAATACCTGATACGTATATATAGTCAAGGTAATATAGAGAGCCTAAACATCGTACTTAGCATACAGTCTATATGCCATAAAGAGCTGTCATCATATCGTATCTCAGTGCTGTGGCCAGGTGGATAAAGGCGGTGGCATTTTTTGTAGCAATGAGGCTTAGCAACCGGGAGGTTCCGGGTTCGATACCTGTCGGGGTCATAGTAAGGTGGGTTTTTCATTTCAAGAGCAATCTACTGTTTTCCCATCTGAAATGACTTTCTGTAAATTGAAAATATTCCAAATTTAAGTTAAAAATGTTGAATTGGAAGCCACGACGTGTAAGTTGTAATCCATAAACCCTTGTGGGTTTCTCCCACATTTGTGGTCGCTTAAGTGTCGTAAAACAAACTGCTGATTATTATTTCAACTAAATAGGGACACGTACAGTTCCGATATATAGCCTCTATATATGGAAAAAGGGGCAGAGTCCAGAATCCAACCCAATTTAAAGTATTATACATGTTGAGAATTTCATTGATGACAGTTTTGAGACCTGATAGTATAAATTCAAATTCTATAACCTGTTTCTGCCTTTTGCTCACGATGTAACCTTCAAGGTCACACATTAACAAGTCAGTCCAATAATGTGTCCGTCCCTTCAGTATGAACTCATTGCAATAACATGAAAATATGTGCAGTATATACCTCAATAATGTCAACATACACATTCTGTAGGCATGTTACCTGCAGTTTGTACAGGGCTCTGTACGTAAAGACTCTTATTTTGATATTATTCGTGATTTCTGTCGGTATTTCCTTCTGTGGATTTCCAAAGTTGATGGCCATTTTAGTGGTTCATATTTAATCAGTTGATAAGTATTATTGCCAGAGCGTTCAAACACCACTATGATATAGTTATAATATATATAATAACAGCCACATCTCACGGCTGCATGACCATTGATATAACTTGTTATTACAGTCCTGGTCTACGGTAAACATATCATTCTTGTTTAGAAACGCCATACTCTGCAAATATTGCAGCCTCCCTTGAGTCGACCACGCCACATTTAACCTGGACGACAAACTCGCCAATGTTTTACCTCCCTTTAGCCTCCTTCCCTCCCTACAAATGTACGCATTTTTGTACCGTCGATGATTCGTAAGCAATTTTCCATCGGCTGCTCGCACACGACGACTACGACGACTAAACCTGTCTCTGCGGATATCTGTAAATGCAATTATCTCACGGGCCTGTAATTTTGCAGAAAACTCTTTCTGATTCATCAGTCCTGGTAAATGTTTAATAATTGCGAAGAAGAAAGAAGAAGAAGCGCTCTTCGAAATTGTACAAAAACATTTTGTTGCTATGAGCAATACGGCTTGTAATAGCAAGCACAGCCATCTTATACAATTAGGGCTACACGCTTAATGAAGTTCACGGTTATTTTACATCTGTAGGCTGCAGATGGATTCAACTACCCGTCGGGAGGGAAAAGAAAAGTTCACTCGCTTTCGAGATATCTTTTCTCATCTATTTGAAAACTTGCCGGTGGTGGATTTCGCATGGACAAATAATTCTGCATTTATTTATTTACTTAGTTATTTATTTATTTGTTTCCTGCGAGGAAAGTTGATGTATAAAACTAGAGGCATTGTGTTCATTAGTTAAGAGTCGAAATTCAAAAGAGCCAGGTTGCAAGGCGAAGGCGAAAAGAAATCTTGGATGACTAATTTCCCCTTTAGTAGACTTGACTAAATCTGATATAATTTGATTTTGGAAGAAAAACGTTGGCTGGTTTCGGAACTTGATTTTTGACCTGGAATTTTTGAACGAGTTTTCTCTGGTTTTTCTTAGAGTCTCTTTTTCTATTTGCTTACTTCTTCTTCTTCATCTTCTTCTCATTTATAATTTTTTTTAATATTTTGTAAATATTGTTTTCAGAATTTTACACCCAGGGGGGTTAACAAGAAAACGTCAAATTATTTAAACGCGGTCCGGTGACCCACATTTATTTCTTCTCCTTCCCGACATGTCTATCTGGGGATTGCGATGGTTGAAATAACAGTTTGTCATTTGTGTAAAGCAATTAAGATTTTTTGGGGGATTGATTAGTTTTGATAATTATTTTGAACACGGCATTTAATTTAATATTTGGATGAGCGGTAAAGAGAAGAGGACAGACATATATAGTGTTTCAATCAGGATACATAATTTATTTTAGCATATATTGTTAAAAAGATTTAAAAAAAAAAAAAAAAAAAAATTAGTTGATTTAAAGTTGTCAAGTTTTACGCTTATATTTAAAGAGCTCTAAGCAAACTCGACCATTTTGTATAAATTAGCCTTAACATGATAGAACGACTTGTGTTGAATTAGGTTCATAAATATCAAAAAAAAAAATCTTGCTCCATCTGAGAGATATAATTAAGGTGTTTGAAAATTATGTCATGTCTGTTGGGAGAGTGGAAAAAAATGTACATTTTTTCTCTTTTTTTTCCCTTAAAAGTTTGGAAGTAGCTATTCATGCGACCTAGCTTACATTTCATAGTCTAAATATGCCACAGAAAACACCATATGCCATCTAAACTTTGTGTATGCCCAGTGAGGACCACCGGACCGGCCGGGTTGACCTACAAAGGTTGACCCACATTCAAGGCCCCCACAGCGTACCCCCCCCTCCCATAAAGGTTGAAGCCTGTACCAGACTTGTCAGTTTTTAAATATTCTTAATGTCTACTGGAAGAAAAAAAACGCGAAGTGCCTCTCTTTCTTCTACTGGCAAAAAGTGAAAAAATTCACTGGCTTTTAAAAGGAAGAAAAGTAACGTTCCTGATTCTCAAAGGTTGGTGGCTGTATAAGGTTCCTTGTTAAGGTAAAATTACTGTATGTAAAGACCCAATGTTCAGTAACATATTGGTATTAACATACATGTAGGTACAGTTCAACATTCATTTGAACTGAAACTTATGGAAAGGCCTTTGAAAAGGATCCATCAAAGGAAAACAAGAAAGGATAAAACAATTTTTTATAAAAATAAAAAAAATGGATGAATGAAACAAAAATTTAGAGGCCAAAAAATTGTTTGTGATGAGACCGATTCCCCGGAGGGTGCAACCCGTCCAATTTGTAGCAGCACGGATGAAAAGATTCTGTTGAAAACGAGGAAAGTATTGTATAAATTATTTAAATTGTGTTACCTCAGCTGGGTTTGTGTATAAAGCCTCTGCATACAGCTGTTGTATGCCTGGAGGCCTACTGTAAGGATATATATGGAGGCAGCTAAACAAATAGTACTACACAACAGCACACAATGTCTTACCGATGATTGGTATTTTTAGCAATTAAAAAATAAATAGTCAAGTGAATTCCTTAGTACTTAGAGTTAGCTTTTAGATGGTAAACTTTTAATGTATAGGCCTAATTCTCAGCGAAGTTACAGTACGATTGGTGTTAGTGAATTTGCAGTTTTTCTGTGTGTGTATCTATATATACAGTATATGTATATATGTGTGTATATATATATATATATATACAGTATATGTGTATATGTGTGTATATATATATATATATACAGTATATGTGTATATGTGTGTATATATATATATATATACAGTATATGTGTATCATTGAAATCGTAATGAGTTGGAAAATCAAGAATACAGTAGTGAAAAAGCTTCCAGCCTCCACCGGGATTCGAACCCGGGCCTCCCGCTTTATATGCGGACACCTTGATCACTAGGCTATGGACGCTGATATTGTATGTCCAGAGGTTTGAAACCGGTAAGGAAGGTCGTAATTCCACTGTAGGCGTTTGTCACATGTATAGAACAATACTAGTTCTGTTTTTGGTGACATATTTGCCTAACTCTAGAGATCAAACATGATTTTAACCAACTCGAAATCATTTGTGATTCCTAAAGCCATATCTCGAAAGAGATACTTTGAACAGACTTTTGTTAATTAATGGAAATGGAGGTAAATTAGACAAAGGCAAATGAATATATATATAATTGAAATCGTAATGAGTTGGCTAAATATAGATAGCCACACATTGAACTTACCAAGTCTCTTGATTGCTGCAGTTCAGGGGGGGGGGGGTGGGGGATAACTTTAACCAGACCAATCTTCTCGTGACAAACTGCAACCTCTTCTGACTAAACTCGGTAGTGCTGTATTTGTAGGTTCAATTTTTTTGTGAACTATATATATATATATATATACACTGTAATTATTCGCTTACCTGTCTCCCCACAACCTATGTACACTGTACTTCCAACATCATGTGGGCTGTTACTGAATAAAAATCTGTAGTTCCAATGCGTCCGAAAGTTCTTTGGTTAGAAACTGGTGTGATATTATACTGGTAAACTTATAGACCTTAGGACAAACAAAAGCAATAAGTCCCAAAAGATGACATCTGAAAAAATGGAAAAGATTGACTATAGATCTTCTCTAAAAGAAGGTAGCTTAAAGATATTTGTTTTCTCTCCTACGGCTGAATTATTTATGAGATTATGAGGATTATAGGATTTGTAGGCTTAGGCGGATTAAAGAATTCTATTGATATCGTTAAGTAACTTAATAGCAATAATGATGAGAATAAGAATGGCTGTTTGGTAATACTTGCAATAGAAAATACAAAGTAATTAAAGCAGAAAAAAAAACTCCAGGCCTCAAAATTCAGGCTACTGGTTAAATGTCAGTAGATATTGACATTTCCCAGAACAAAGAAGGGGGGAAAAATGGCGCTGGAAATCTTTAGGCCTGTAGTAGACAGTAAGTACATAAAACATGGTCAGTCTGTAAACAATCGTCAGTCAAAACATGATATTACTGGGTGGCTCTCAAAAGCCTGAACAGTAACTGATGTTTGCTGTAGGTCAGGTAAATTAGGGGGGAATTGATTTTATGACTGGTCAGTAGATTTTTAAACCACTGGCAACAAGTGTAACAAGTGGGTTTTAACATGTGAAATTTTAAAAAATTTTCTTAAGTCCTGAACAGATGAACAACCGTTGAAATAATAACAATAAACTAACGATACTCTGATCTATCCTAGCCAACAAACTGGTGACATTCTTGCATGGGCTTCCCCTCTCCCTCCCCTCCCCTCCCTCTCTCCCCCTCTCCCCCTCCCCCATGACCCTCTATATGGTCACTGCTCTCTAGCTTCTTAATCTGTTCAAAAAATGTTCAGAAGTCCTGCAACATTATTTTGACCTTGAATTTTGATCCAGATGTCAACTACATTTCTCTGGACTGATATACCAAGGTTGATGTTTTTGGTCTTATGACACAGTCCACTCAATCTAAGTTAAATCCATGGAGAATCTTACAAATATACATGTAGGGTGTAAAAGTAAGTTGGCCTGACGTTTCGATCCTAGCAGGATCTTCTTCAGAGGCTAAATGCCTAACTATGTAGGGCCATTGAGGTGACTTAGTACAAGGATGTTACTAGTTTGTTGGCTAGGTAGACGTGTGTTGTGTGTATGTAGGACACATGTCATTGTCATTGGTAAATATACACAAACCAGTTACACCTTTGAGGTTTGCTTGGCCTTGTCACCTCCAAATAGGGACAGTCCCTTTGGTAGGAATCTAAAGGTCGACGCACTATATAGATAGTTACTTGAATTGTAAGCACTAAGTAATCGTTGTGACCTCTTTAACCACCACATGTTCTCAAACGTGGGATGGGGTTTTTTGTTTACATATTAGTCTCTTAGTGAAAGCAAGATCCCCCCACCCACCCCCCCCCTCCCATGGCTTTCTCAAATGTGAACAGAGGCCTAATATACAGTACAATTGTATTTGTTTGTGCCTGTCTTTGTGTGACTGATATGGTATATATATATATATATATATATATATATATAATATATATATATATATATATATATATATATATATATTATATATAATATATATATATATATATATATTTATCCATGAAAGTGCAACCAGCTGCTTCAACAATTGGTTACTTGCCCGTCGCCTCCAGCAAGTAACCGATAAAAGAAACACAGTCTTCTTGCAATTAGCAACACTACAACACTAGTGTTGTAATCCTTACTGTGTATATGTACACTGAACCGGTTAATACTGTACATGTTTTGTCTATATCGTGTGTAGTTACACTCACACACACACCCATTAACTAATGGTTTATGGGAGTATAGAGAAGATAATAGACGTGATATATATGTATAGAAGAGCAATGAGTGAGATGAGTACAAAAGTAGGAGAAGAAGCAGGGAGGATTCTTAATATTTACTGTAATTATAGAAATATTATAGAAATAATATCAAGCGAAAACTTCCGTGAGATTGTAATTGTCATCAGATAGATTGCAGGTCGAGCTACTACTGTACATAATTTGATGATGCTCTAGTTATTGTTTTGACCAGGCTGTCCTTTGACCAGGCCATCCTTTGACCAGGCTGTCCTTTGACTAGGCTGTCCTTTGACCAGGCTGTCTTTTGACCAGGCTGTCCTTTGACCAGGCTGACCTTTGACCAGACTGTCCATTGATCAGGCTCGTCCTTTGACCAGGTTGTCCTTTGACCAGGCTGTCTTTTGACCAGACTGTCCTTTGACCAGGCTGACCTTTGATCAGGCTGTCCTTTGACTCATCTCTCGTACAGTGTACTTGTCATCAATGCACTCCCATGCTATCGTTCAAACTGAATTGCCTAGATACTGTATTCATTCCAGTTTGAAAACACAGAATCACCTAACAACCTTGATACAGGTTTACATGATTCATGTTACAAGTATACATTCATGCATTTCTATCCCTGAGTTTATACAAAGCGCCCACGAAATTGACGTATGACATGTTGCGAAATGTCAACATCGGAACAGTATATATTTATATATACAGTGAATAACATTACCTCGATTGAGGAACTGGGTTTAATAAGGAAATATTACATGCCACTTGTAACAATAACAACGCCGACGATTTTGACTTATATATAGCTCAGATGGATGAATTTCCGACGGCATATTTTCCCTCACTCCATAGTTTCCCTCACCCATTGCAAAGAATGATATACGTTATCACAAGAATGCTCATGACTTCCCCTGGTTACCTTGTTGTCTTTCGGGAGATGGTCAAACCAATTGTGCGGACGCTGTTTTCCTGTTATATCCTGGTTTATTCCATCATCAGCGATGTATCTTTGAACTGTCAGTTTCATTGTTCATGGAACAATTACTTTCGGGGCTTTAACCTGAGCTGCATATCAGGAAAACATATATATTGTCAATTCAGTTGTGACCCAGGACAACAGCTTCACAGGCTCATTCTTAGAACAATAAATTCATTGTCCCTATAGATGTCGACTTGCCTAATTTTCCTAGGACAATCTATTCATGTTAATCAATGTCCACCTGTCCGTTGTCCCCAAAATAACCTGCTACGAGGACAACCTGTTCATTCTCACAAGGGAACCTTTGAATTATTCATATCCTTATAACCTGTCCATTGTCTCTAGGACACCATGTCCATCTTCCCTAGGAAAACTTGTCAGTTGTCCCTAGGACAACCTGTTACCTTCCACTGTGCTTTTATTTATTTTTTCCTCTTAATACCTCTGGACTAATTAATTATGCATTTTTGCCATCTACCTGGTCTGAACTCTGAAGATTGGCAAAAATACACTGATTTTTAAAGTTAATAAACATCTTTGACATGGATTAGAATCTTGACTCATTTAGGTCAGCTGTGACAAATTTACTTCATTCCTGTCTCTGCACAACAGATGCACTCTAGCTATACCTAAATCATCTACTTGGTTACCTTTCGCACTATATACTGTCTCCGTCGACCTGTCTATTCTGGTGTACTGCCCTCTTTTTCAATCTACCACCCACAGGAAACCTAGCACTAGACCTAAAGTCTATAAACAACTTAAAGCTTTTAATGACTAATAAAAAGTCATCTTCAGTTTTGAATAAAAAAATGAGATTTATTTTCTTCTCTTTTTTTTATAGGATAATTTTCAGAAAGAAGGAGCCTGGTAAATGAAGTCTTACGAATCATGAAGTCTTGAGATCTCGCTGAAAGTTGTCGGACAGACCGGCCATCTTTTGTACGGCACAGACTTGGAGGAAATGACAGCTACAATAGGAACTTAGTTACTAGCAAATGTGGCTTATTGTTATTCTCATTGAGCTGCTGCCACAAGGAAACTGGCTGCTATTCTGACAAAAGAATTAATTGGTCACAAACACCACCTGTCCTGGATGTTTAGACTAAGGGGAAGTAATAAGCGAACTGTGTGAATTATTCTTAGTACAAAGTTTGCCTGACTGCCGGAGAGAGTGTACGCACACAGAGAAAGTTCCTATAAGGTAGAAACAAATCTGGTTAGGTTAAGTACAGTAGTAAAGATATGGAATATGCAGCAACAGAAGGGATTACCTGTGGATCTAAATATTTACCGGGAGGATAAGCCATCATTCTCCAATCGTCATGTCAACGGTCAGATGTGTCCGAAGGTGGTGGTGACAGACCACATTTTCTCCTGACTTTTTTATTTCTATTTGAGAGATTTGATTAAAAAAAACAAAAAAAAACGGGAATATTGTTAAAAGATATCAAGACTGCCAAAAATCAACGGAAGATACACTTTTGAAGGATGGCTGGCAGAAGGGACCGCGTTTTTCACATTGTGGTGCTGGGCGTGTCCGGCCCCACCCAAGTGCGGGGTGACCTGGGGGTGGGCAAATCCTGCCTCTGCAACCGGTTTGTCCGACCGCACAAGGACGAATTTTACTTGGAACACATCAACGTGATAAGCCAGAGCGACTTTAGCGGTCGGATCGTGAATAACGACCACTTCATATACTGGGGGGACGCCCAGAAGGTGATGGACGGGCACGAGACGGTGTTCCGCATCATGGAGCAGACGGAGTTCATCGACGATTCCTCTTTCATGCCTTTGAGAGGATCGAACACAAGGCCTTACATCAAACGAGCCGCGGAGACGAAGCTATCCTCCTCCGAAAAATTGATGTATATATGCAAAGATCAAGTCGGTGAGTTTGACGAAACCGTGTTCTCTTTGTAAAAGGGTTTCTAGGAGATCGGGTGGTGGTCTTGGGGGGGGGGGGGAAGGGTGGAGGGGAGGGGAGAAGGCAGAGGGAATTATAGTCAGTCTTGATTTAGTTTCACGATTGTCGTTCTGTTATTTTCAAAAGACAGGGTAACTAATTTTGTTGGATGGGGTTTGGGTTTTGTGTCCTTACATTCTTAAATGGAGTATATTTTAATTGTATGTGTGTGTATGCGTTTATGTGTGTATGTATTTGTGTCTATGTGCGTTTGTTTTGTATTCTGACCGAGGACTTGAACAAAAGAATTCCAGGTCCTCTGTTGTGATTTCTAAAGAATCACCACGTCCTCGGAAGAATTCTATTGTATGGGGTATTGTTAAGGTTAGGGTACGTGGATTTGAACAATGGAAAATACAATGGGGTCCTCGGTCTGAATGTAATACAAACATGTGTGTGTGTATGTGTGTATGTGTGTATGAATGTGTGCATGTATATGTATGTGTCAAGTCATTCAAACCAGGGCCAAGTCATTCATTGTACAATCAAAAATTTACAGTCTCAGCACTCTAGCATATTGTGAACCATGGAGCAACTTTGAAGCGCATAAATACAATTAATTTTCTTACATTTGTTCTGATTATCTGAAAATCCCGACATTTTGAAGAAGAAAAAAAAGAGCAAAAAATAATGAAAAGAATATGCGATAGCAGTTTCTTTTCCAGCCGAAAGTAAAAGGGGTGTTTAAGAGGGTGGGGAAGGGGTAGTAAGTTGGTCCTTACTTACGGTGAACCACATAATTAAACTTTGCTCTATGAATCAACCCTACCCCCCACCCTACCCCCCAAAGAAAAGGGATTTTTCGATACAAAATGACAGCGATGATAATAAACAATTTCAAGATGTATATTTGATTTAATATATTTGGTATATATATCGCAGCACTGGACACTAGTCACCAATGTATTTTCTTGATTCCTCCTCTTCTCCCCAGGTGACGACCTAGGGTACAGTCAAAAGCTCTTACCGGAAGGCAAGTTTCAGGTGGACGGCTTCATCATCGTCTTTGACGTCAGTCGTGTCAGGAACAGGACTCTAGAGTCCCAGATGGAGTTTCTGAGCAAGCTTCATCAGCAGGTCCACAAGGCCAAGAAACCCACAATCATGGTCGCCACCAAGTGCGATAATTCCGAGGAAATCTGCCTCCGGGAATGTAAACAGCTCGCGAACAAGCTCAAGCTGACCCTGATCGAGACCTCCGCGACCCTCGGGGTCAACGTCGACCTCCCCTTCCTCCTCTTAGCGGCTCAGATCGACAAGTCCCGGAGTAAACCCAAGGAGATCTCTTTCAACGACGCGAATCGCAAGTTCACAGATCAACTCAGATTGGCCACAGATCAGTATCTGGAACTCCTGACCCAGGAGGTCACGGACTACCACAACGTCTTCTTGACGAAGAAGAAGTCGTTCGAGAACGGCGAGATCTACAGATCTTACATCCGTCTGGCCGGGACGGCCGAGGCCAGGAAACAGTTCAGGAACCACACCAAGAGGCTGAAGCAGAAGCTCCAGCAGAGAAAGATGGAACAGTACTTTGAGAGGCTACCGGGGGCGCTGCAGGAACTATTACCCGATCTGAAATCCATTAACGGCAGGTGAGAAACTAAGGCAATGTAAAGGGGGCGGGCGGTGTTAGGGGGCGGTGTTCTAGGAATTATTTAACCGACTCGGTAAGGTGGAACACGATTTGGCAGGTGAGATACAAGGCGACGTTAGAGGGCGGTGTTCCGGGAATTATTACATGATTTGGAATACATTGCAGGCAGGTATGAAACAAAGGCGATGTAAAGGGGGGCGGTGTTAGGGGGCGGTTTTCTAGGAATTATTTTAACCGACTCGGTAAGGTGGAACACGATTTGGCAGGTGAGAGACAAGGTGACGTTAGAGGGCGGTGTTCCAGGAATTATTACATGTTTTGGAATACATTGCAGGCAGGTATTAGAAACAAGGCATTATGTTGGAGGAAGGTGTTGGTAATTAAATAGAGCACAGATTGAAAGATTTAGCAGCGCTTGCCTGCATTAAATATCCCTGTGCCGTCAGCCCGTTTTTAGAATTGACCTTCAACGAGCAAAAATAAGTGGAAGTATGAATGGTTGGTATACGGGCAATTAAACCTGAGAATCGACACAATAGCAAAAGGCAAAATGAAACATGTTTACTATGCAATATGATTGTATATATATATATATATATATATATATCAAGGTATAACAGTGATTGTTATGAAACCTTTGTTGCTAGCATGATTGGCATCATAATTCAATGAAGCGTTATTGATTCAGAGCCAAATTCAAATCCAGATGGCAAAGTGGTTTGTGTACGGCCTGTCTGTGTACATGTGACATCTTGTCTTGTAAGCCTGACTATAACTCATTGGCAGGGTACATGAGGGGGTTAGTTTTATTACTGGTTAATAGGTGGATTCAACCAAGTACGAACAAGAACATGTATTTTGTGAAGGTCAAAGGTAAAACCAGAAGTCAAAAGTCTAAAACAATTTTTGGGTAGGGTACAGCTTGGTGAGTGAAAGAAATGTAGTAGGTTCTTGTGGATGTCAACCCTATGCATATCTTGTAAAATTAGCTTTGTAAATCAGACAGTTTAAATTCAAAATCCTGGACGAACTGCATACACCTTGTCCATAGTGTTGCATACATCATGAAGCCTGGCATGCAAAGCCTGCACAGGAATCTGAGTACTTAGGCTTTATCAGTTTGAACAGCTAATCAGCTATAGGAATTTTATTTCCATTAACTTTTGTCTGTGCAGTATTAAAGGGATGTGTCGGACATTTAAAAGTTACTTCTTTTTTTTTAGGCAAATGTATTGAAACGTTAAAGATGTACAGTCTTCACCTATAGTCAACTGTGGACAAAGGTTTCAGAAAAAAAATAGAATTTGATACCGATGCGGTTAAAAACAATTGCTTTGGCTGCAGTAGTAGAAAACAGGAGTTACTTGACGATCAACGTATCAGCATATATACAAGCACTCCCAATCAAAGAAAAGAGGAAGGGGAACGGCTCTCTCACATTGGAACATCCCCCTCCCCCGCCCCCTCTCCCTGGCTGTGAGTTCAGCACCCAGGTCACCAATTGAGGACTAACTGTAATGTTTCTGGGTTAAAGCATGTATATTGTATAGTACATGCGCGCATGTTTTAAAAGACTTGCCGACTAATTTGCGACTGATGTGGCCAGGTACAAAATGTCACCGAATTTGCAATCAGTTACAGTAATGAAATGGTAGTAGTAAATAGCACGAAAGCACAAATTTATGGAAGATTAACTTCTTGCTCCCTGTGCGAATAATTCATTACGTAGAACAGACATTTTCAACTGGTCTGATGAAATGGATGTCTTTCGTTTATTATTTTTTATTAGTATCGTCTGAAACAAAATGGCACCAGAATTACACAACGCCGGTCTGCTATGAGAACAGACACTGTGTCTTAAAGAGAGCACAGGAAATGACAATTTTAAAAAGGAGATTAGTTTACAGATTTTTTAATTTTTTCAAAAACAATTTTTTAATTTTTTCAAAAACAATTTTTTTTTTGTGTGGCTTTTTTACAGATATCATTTCATTTATTTTTATTTAGGCAGGAAGGGTAAAATTGTTATGAAGAGAATCCAGTTATATTTCATATCAGTAATATATTGATGTTGCAGTGTTAACTGTCTCATCTGGTGAACAAAGAACTCTCGGGATAAATAATCAGAAACAATCACTTCAGTGCACACAGGGGTACAAATTGTAGAATTATAATACCTGTATTGGATTGTAGACAAATAGAATTTGAATAGAAAGTGGTCTAAACTGTTAAATCATCGCATAACCACAAACGATCGAAGCAATCGTCAGGTGAGTGCGCGGTCATCGCGGAATCTCAGGTATTTGGGGTGATAGGAAACGGGGAAAGCACTTCCCGTTAATCTCTTTAACAGATAATAGAAACGGTTGGAAGTACAGACCACGGTTCACAGCCCGGTTGTGGCTGTTAATTTACAACCTGTTTCGTATTGAGTCATCCGAATCGGCAGTACTCTTTAACATGGCCGGTGCAGTCATCCCATGATGCAGCATTGTGACAACCTTTTAATTATTCCTTCAAGCCTAGAACAACGAAGTGTTTGGCCTTTAACATATTTGGAGGACTGTTTTGATATATTCCTCAGATTGAAGGAAAATATTGGAGAGTCATTTCAGTATCCTTGGTAATGAAGGCTTACCTTTAGCATTAATTAAAAAATTCTATGTTTTTTATTGTTATTAAATAATAATAATCAAGAAAATAGGTAAAATTTATGGTTCAAATATTAAATAATAATAATCAAGAAAATAGGTAAAATTGATGGTTCAAATTTCAAAGTGGTGAAAGTGTATACACACTGTATGTATGTATTATTATTATTATTATTACAATATTTCTAAGTAACTGTGTGTGGCATGTGAACTAGTACTAATCATTGTATACAACTTCTGTATACAGGTATTATATTGTAACAAACTATAATGTGTACACATGTACATAGTTATCTCATTGCTTCAATAGGGGAGGTTGTGATATTGCAGTTCCTTTGCCAGTTTGGGCCGTATACAGCTATGTCAGTTACCATAGCAACAGTTGCTATGGTAATAGTTAATTTTCCTGAGTAGCTATATTTTATTTTGTACACTTCACACTAGAGCCTTCTAAAAATAACAGGAACTTTTGACAAAAGAAAGGGAAAATTAGGGGGAAGAGAAAAAGGGTGATTTGTAAATAATGGGAAAACACAAAATCAGGAAGTTTGGTCTGTATTAGTCATTAGTTAATTATGCAGCATAACATGAGCGAACGATGATATGCGAGTTTCCGGGTGACGATTCGTTATAGTCGTCTGAGCAACATTGATAATATATATATCAAGATGATTGATATTCAGTGTGATCAGGCATTTTAATGTACTGATCAGCCGGCTTAATATTGAAAACATATTTTGAAGATTCTTGAAGTTTGCATTAAACTTGTTTTGAATTGTATGTTTTCGAAGCAGACTTGAAAAGTACAATGGCAGAGAGATGAATACAAGTAGAGTTCCCTTACAAGTAGAGGCCTTACATATCAGTTGTCTGAACAGCACAGTTGGTCATTCGAGAAAATTTAACAACATTGATTCATACACTCTGTGAGAGAGATAGTGAACAGAAGGTTGGTGAATTGCACACATTTTCGCACAAGCACATAGGCACACATTGTATTAGAAGCACACATTGCACAGAAGCACACATTTTGTACACAAGCATACAGGCACACATTACACACATTGTACAGAAGCACACATTGCACACAGGCACACATACAGAAGCACACATTGCACAACAGCACACATTGCACACATTGTACAGAAGCACACATTGCACACAGGCACACATTGCACATAACTGGACACATGCACACAACTGTACACAATTGTACACAATGTACACAAGCAAGCATTGCACACATTGTACAGAAGCACACACTGCACACAGGCACACATTGAGAAGCACACATTGCACAACAGCACACATTGCACACATTGCACACATTGTACAGAAGCACACATTGCACACAGGCACACATTGCACATAACTGGACACATGCACACAAGCACACATTGTACACAAGCACACAGGCACACATTGTACAGAAGCACACATTGCACACAGGCACACAGACACACATTTCACATTATAACTGGAAACATTGCACACAACTGCACACATTGTACACAATTGCACACATTGTACACAAGAAACCATATTGCACACATTGTACACAAACACAAGCTGCCAGCTGCAAGCACACATTGTACAGAAACACACATTGCACACAAGCACAGCTAGAACATATTGCACACAATTGCACACAAGCATTGGGTGTATACATATATACTGTATATAGTTACAATGCAATCTGAATGTGATGTAAACGGCTGTCCATCTGCTCGGACGGTCAACCTCCACGGATGGTTTTGGTTGTCCGAACAGATATTTGATCACCTCATAAGATTGCACTACCAAATACAGAATAACATAGATCCCTATGTCAGATTGTGTAGCAGCTAGTTACTTGTAAACATATGATAATACTCGCAAAGTTATGACCAAAATATTAGCAAGATCAGTTTTAAGAACATCTGTCTGAAAGGGGTAGACTTGGTAGGATGGGTAAACAGAAAAGATTTGGCTAAAGATTTAATAAAAAAAATAAAAAATAATAATAACATTAACAATAATTTTCGGGGAATGTATGGTCAGTTGATATCTCCAGTCAAGAATTTTTTCCTATTATTTTGAATTTAAATTTTAGTGTTCTTAATGTTGAAGGCAATGCTGACCTTTTGAACAGTACAGTTATGCTAAATTAACACTGTGATGGAACGTAAAATACACCCACCCACTCTGTTAGCAGACTGCAGTTGGCCTTGATGATTGTACGATCTGCTTGTTTCCTGGTTAGGTGGATCGTTAAGAAATCCTTTGCAGTTTATGCAAACCGCCAAAAAAATACACCAAAATTTAACGACAAGAAGAATGAGAATAAGGAAAACAAAACAGGAAGCAAGGAAGGAAAACGATGTGAGAAAAGAATGTTTACAATGTGATGATATTTCCTGTCTTGGAGTTGAGGATAAAGAAATAGAATTTGTTTTTCAGTTTTATTAATATTATTATTATTGTTTCCCCTTCCTCCTCTTGGAAGAATCTGGTCTGGCCGGAATAATGTGTAGGATCCGGCCAAATCCGGTTTCCTGTAGGATCCGGTTTCCTGTAGGATCCGGCCAAATCCTGTTCTGGTAGGGTGTAACAGAGTTTGGATCATGTGCATCCCTACTTGTTGGAGATAGAACTGTGTAAAGTAAATGTACAGTACAGAGGTTAGGTCCAGGGACAACTATTTATAGATCAACTGCCTTTAACAGTCGTCTCAGCTAGTGATTAATATATTAAACACTGACAGTAACTTTATGATGTTTAAAGGCATTGAAGCGCACCAAATTGGTGCGGCCATCTGAAAAAGTTAACTTTCTGTTGCTTGCAAGTAACGTTTGTTTGTGTCGCTACAAAATGCAGACAGTAATGAAACGTGATACCTTGTTATCTTTGGCAGGACCTGAGATTTCCATCGTTGTATTGTTTGTACACTGTGCTGTGGGTATTGACCGCAGCTGTATGTACTGACTGTACACTAGTGTCTAATTACCGACTATAGCAAGCTGTGTAAGCATTTTCTGGGATCGATGGTGGTGTCTAACACTTCTGTTACACCTCATTCGAAACTAGGTCAGGTTACCAGTATCAGACATTTCTTTTTGCGCGAGTCTTCACACCCTTTAAAGACATTAAATCCCCAGTCAGTGATTTAATATTCATCCACTGAGGAAAATAATTCAATTTCACTATAAACATAAAAACAGCAACAGGAAATAATTAACCATGAAAGCAGTTGTGAAACCAGCTGAACATCACAAATGTCAGACATTTATATGAATGACAAACTTAAATTTAACCGGTTTGACCGAAACCATGAATGGAACTCAATAACCGTGACAACACCTGAAGCTGCTTTCATTAATATTAAATGTAACAAGAACCATAACGGTGTATATATATTATATATATATGTAATGTAAAATGTAAATAAAATCTTATATAATATATAATATCTTATATAATATTTCTTATAATATCTTATATAATAATAAAATCTTATATAGTGCACTACGCGCGATGCATCTGTGCCCTTTACAAACAATCTAGAATATAAAACTTAAAATAAAATAAAACTGTTAGCAAACTGCATATCCACTAGAGAGCCTGTGTAAGAGAATGTGTCAAAGTAAGTTGGCCTGACGTTTAGATCCTAGCAGGATCTTCTTTAAAGGCTAAAATCTAGAATAAACAATGACATAAAACAGTAAATGCATAAAACAGTACATAGATACCATATACAGATATAAACAGGAATATGAGATTGAAAAACGATTAATAGCGTATATATATATATTATATATATAGATATATATATATATATATATATATATATATATATATATATAGATATATATATATGTATAGATATATATATATATAGATATATAGATATATATATATAGATATATATATATATATATATATAGATATATATATATATATATATATATATATATACATATATATATCTAATTACCTCAATAATGTAATTCTATCTATGTTCAAATGTTCAGGATATCCTTGAAAGAAATCAAGAATGCTGAACGAATGGAAAAGAAAACATGAATAACTGTATCGATAACTTCAATAGAATTATAATACACAAAGTCAGCTCAACACCTGCAACAGTAAAGTATATTCCGATCTCAGGAACTAAAGATAGACCGTACAATGTCATGACACTCGTATCCTTCAGCGAGATGTCCTTGATTTATTTCCTTTTTAAAGTAAAGTGACATTTGAAAGTTCCAACTTGTCTTGTGGCCTTAATTATAACTCCAGACCACCTGAAATAACCAAAATGACATTGGTTTCAGATTTTAAACATTTTTTTTTCATTTGAGTCCGTTTTGGCGCCATATATGCTATTAAATGGAACAATTTCGGGCGGTTGACATTTATAATTTAGTTGTGATTTTTGGAATGTGTAGTAATGTTCACAGAGGGATAACAAGAATATGTATATTACAAGGCTTAAAGTAGCATTCCAAAAATAGCTTTTAAAATAAGCTACAAAGATTTGGTAAAAATCAAGATCCAGGTATATTAGGTATGGAAAAGAAAATGTCAAAGCCCATGTCAAAGAAAGGTCAAGGGTCGTGTTTAAACCCCTTCCACGAGTTGACATTCATAGCTTAGAGCCAGAGTATTTTGCCTTCATTGAGACTTTCTTTTTTTCCTGATTTCAACCCATTTCTTTTATTGTTAGGGGAATAAGGTGGCCAGAAAAAAATGGTTAAACTTGGGAAAGTTTTAGCGTGATCAATGTTTATTTGAGGCATAGCTGATTTTACATAGTCTCTTTTTTCCAGCTGTATGTAAATTTCTTTGTGATGCTTTAATATTTCATTTCTAAATTTGATATGAAATGTTTATGTACTGTTGTTTGCTTTTGTCCCAGGGATTGGGCAGCCTGTAGAGATGCCCTGAAGGACCATCCAGCCTTTCCCAAGTGGTTTGTTCTTCTCAATGAGAGCTGGGAAGATAGCGAATATATCAACACCGACGAGATCCTGATCCCTTACAACCTCCTGACATCCAGGGATTCGCTGGCAAACAATATCTTCATGGAACATGTCAATCTGCTTAATGCTGCAAAGAGGAAAGAGAGGTACAGGACTCACATCTTAAAATATTTCTCGCCTTCCCTAATTCCCTCCCTCAAGCCCTCCATCCCTCAATCTCAATCTATTCCTCCCTCAATCCATCCCTCCTTCAATCCCTCCCTCAATCCCTCCCTCATTCCCTCCCTCAATCGCTCCCCCAATCCCTCAATCTCTCCCTCCCTCAATCCATCCCTCCTTCAATCCCTCCCTCCCTCAATCCATCCCACCCTCCCTCCTCCCCTCCCTCAATCCCTCAATCTCTCCCTCCCTCAATCTATTCCTCCCTCTCTCAGTCCCTCCCTCCCCCTCCTTTTCCACCCTCCCTCAGTCCATCCCTCCACCTCCTTTTCCACCCTCCCTCATTACATTCCTCCCTCAATCCAACCCTCCCCCTCCTTTTTCCACCCTCCCTCCTTCCTTAAAATCCACCACTCGTACTCCTATGTGCTCAGTAGCCAAATACATTTATCGCAGACCTATCGTGTTACTCACTGGTCTGACCGAGTAAAACAAAAACACCCATCTATGGAAAATTCATGACTTAGTTTGTTGGGATGTCTTCAAGAGCTAGATACTCATTCTTCTCCTTCCTGAACTGTCTTTGTCCTTCTCAGCATGAAGAAGGACTTCAAGCACCTCCTCCAGAAGATGTCCGACGTGGTCTTGCCAGGAAGTAACTTCCACGTGGTCAAAGTTCATCTGGACCAGAACGAATGTTACAAGGAACTCCAGGACTCGGAGAGAGTCGACATCTTCCTCGGGCATCAGGAGGAAATCATCAAGAGCGCCCTCACCGGATTCCTCGAGCTACTTCTGGAAAAGTCGAATCTCTTCATGACGTTCAACCGAGAGGGGAACCTCGAGGATCACCTCTCGGACCTACAGGATGAACTGAACACGGATTCGAGGTGAGGTCAAAGGTTAATACCATTTGAAACAAATCGGCAAGGTGTCTTTTTTTGTCCCATGGCAATGTTTTAGATAGATTTACGCTATGAGGGTTTCACTGACAGGTTTAGAATATTCATCATTTCTACATTTTATAATCACATGCCTTTTGACTAAGCCATGTAGTATTTGCACATTATTGGATTACCCTTTCACTTTAATAAAAGACTAGAACTTGGCAGCATTGAAAGATGATACTGGTCTGGGATCAGCCTTAAATGTGAGACTGGTCTGGTATCAGCCTAAGTGTGAGACTGGTCTGGGATCAGCCTAAGTGTGAGACTGGTCTGGGATCAACCTAAGTGTGAGACTGGTCTGGGATCAGCCTTAAATGTGAGACTGGTCTAGATCAGCCTTATTGTGAGACTGGTCTGGGATCAACCTAAGTGTGAGACTGGTCTGGGATCAGCCTAGGTGTGAGACCTGTCTGGGATCAGCTTTACGTGTGAGACTGGGATGGGATTAGCCTAGGTGGTGAGACTGGTCTGGGATCAGCCTTAAGTGTGAGACTGGGATGGGATCAGCCTAATTGTGAGACTAGTCTGGGATCAGCCTTAAGTGTGAGACTGGTCTGGGATCAGCCTTAAGTGTGAGACTGGTCTGGGATCAGCCTAGGTCTGAGACCCGTCTGGGATCAGCTTTACGTGTGAGACAGATGGGATCAGCCTAGGTGGTGAGACTGGTCTTGGATCAGCCTTAAGTGTGAGACTGGGATGGGATCAGCCTAATTGTGAGACTAGTCTGGGATCAGCCTTAAGTGTGAGACTGGTCTGGTATCAGCCTTAAATGTGAGACTGGTCTGGGATTAGCCTAGATGTGAGGCTGAACTGGGATCAGCCTAAGTGTGAGACTGGTCTGGGATCAACCTAAGTGTGAGACTGGTCTGGGATCAGCCTTAAATGTGAGACTGGTCTAGATCAGCCTTATTGTGAGACTGGTCTGGGATCAGCCTAAGTGTGAGACTGGTCTGAGATCAGCCTTATATGTGAGACTGGTCTAGGATCAACCTAAGTGTGAGACTGGTCTAGGATCAGCCTTAAGTGTAAGACTGGTCTGGTATCAGCCTTACATGTGAGACTGGTCTGGGATCAGCCTAAAGATGAGACTGCTTCTATGAATCTTTGTAGAATGGAATGCATCATTCAATCTTTGTCTAAGTTGGAATGATACAAGGCTTTTGTTGTTGACTCATTAACCTCTCAGGTACCAGATCCTCTCTGAGCTGGAGTCCGATCGTTACGTGAAGCTCTTGAAGTACTTGGCCTTCACTCACAGCCCTGTCCGGGATTCTTGCTTCATGCAAGACCAAGAAGCCTGTATGGATAAGATCATCCAGCAGACAATCGAACTGAAAGTTCAAAAGTAATCACATTTGTTTTAAATTGAAGGTCACATTTTCTTCATTTTTTTGCCGGTGCTGAAAATGAAACCGCTTGTTGTTTCTGTTAGGGATATCCTCTTGGCAGACAATGTGATAATTATAAAAAAAAAATAATAATAATAATTTTCTTGAAAAATCACAATTTATTTTGTCTTCTTGCCAACCCAACTCCCTAGATATGGTTGTTTTGAATGTAAACTAAATTACAATAACTGTGATTTTATTGCATGGTTATATTTTCTTCGAGACAAGACGTTTACATAAAAATGATATTTCCCAATATATTTTAATTTATGCAAAGTCAGAATATATATATTCAAGTATGTATGTATGTATTTTAGATCCTCCTGCAAGCAGGAACTCACAAAGAAGCCATCATTGGCTTATCAAAGACGCAAGCTGACAGAAGTCAGTCTCTTAGATTCATATTTAACATCCATGATTATGAATTATCAATTGTCAACAACTCTATAACTGGACGACATACATTAATCTGGGAGTGACTCAAACTCAGGACCTTAGGAGTGAAAGTCACTGGCGTTAACCACTGAGCTAACACTCCCTCATATATGAACTTATCAAAATATGAACTTATGTCGTCAACAGAACACCGGTCAAAGATGCCCTGGGTAAGTGGAGCCGGGTCAATGGACGACTTCAGCTCCTGATTCTGGGTGAGGACGGTCTTGCCGAAGAGTTAGCCAGTGAGATCAAGGTAGGTCGAAGGTCAAGATTCATACCAACATGATTACCTTACTTCAAAGGTTGTTGGTAGGGTCAGGGTTATATTGATGTATTTTTCTTCTCTGTGGTTTCTACATAATCGATTCCTTTTCTGACCCCGTTTAGCTGATTACCAAACCCGAACAATTATTACCGAATGACACTGCATACCCAGTATTGCTCACTTCAGCTATACAACAACTCAGTCTTCTGACAGGCTGGAGTTTTACTTGAGTTTAATTATACCCAGGTCCCCCCCGACCTCCCAAAGCCTTTCTCATACTGTAAATCCAAAACATTCACAGAGGAGTATGGTAACTGGTGTCCTCATCAGTTTACAGGTTAATATCATTGTAGTTTGGTATTCACACACTTGGATTACTGGATAAAGCTGTAACTAAAAATAAATCCATTAAGATTCTATTTTCTTGGTCTGTGCAAGGGAGGGGGAGGGGTGGGAGAAGAATGTAAGGAGGAGTAGTGGTATGGAGGGGTGGGGGGCAGTAGTAAGAGTAGCGAGAGGCAATATGAGAAAGGTGATCAGTGTGAGTGATCTGATTATGTGATTGTCCATTAATATCTACTTCCTTGCATAGTGTAGGAAGGTTAGAGGAGGGGGTGGGTGGGGGGGTCGTGGGAAGGTGGAATGAGGAGGGGGGCTGCAGTGTGAGGAAGAGGGAGTGGTGTGTAGATTGGATGTGGCAGATTTATTTGTTTTTGGCCCATTCCTCCAAATATTTACGTTTTACTTGCTGTTTTAAATTTACCCTTCTCTGATTCCTCCCTTGTTATCTTGACAGAATTTACAAATTGATGACGAGCTGGCCTTTGACGGTGATGTTTATAACATGGACATCAGAACAGTGGACAAGGATATCATACAGGGATATAACCAATTCAGTGCTGACTTCTCTCCTCAAGGTAAGGGTAGTCAAAAACCCTCTCGTGTTCAATCCTTCGGTCATTAGCAGCGGTGGTACCCTTGTTTCTCTCGTAGGCCCGGTGTAAATCGAGGTTACCAAGAAATAGAGTTAAAGCTTGGTTTATCCAGACTGCTATTGTCTAAATCCTTGCCGGTCTGATCGGAGTTAAAACCCCGAACCATTCATGATCCGTTTGACATTGTCAAGAAGTACTGTTTTCATTCCCAACAGTCCTGTGCTTCAAATTCCGTTCACATGTACCACAGTGCTTGGATGTTTTGCTTTATATTGCAACTACAAAAAGCACTTGCGCCGTATGGAAAGGCTTTTAAAATATAAAAATAATAATATTGTATTTTCACTTTTATGTAACAAAACTTATTGTCGACTTAATTGGACAAGTACAATGGCAAACTGCTTTATGAAGGATTGGACTCGGTTATTGTCCAAAATGTTTACGTATCTAGACAGCCATTCTGCCCTGTAGACACCTTATTATGTATTCATTACATACTTCAGAGCCAACACCCATTCTGCCCTACACCTTATTATGTATTTATTACATACTACAGAGCCAACAGCCATTCCACCATACACATTATTATGTATTTATTACATACTACAGAGCCAACAGCCATTCCACCCTACACATTATTATGTATTTATTACATACTACAGAGCCAACAGCCATTCCACCCTACACATTATTATGTATTTATTACATACTACAGAGCCAACAGCCATTCCACCCTACACATTATTATGTATTTATTACATACTACAGAGCCAACAACCATTCTGCCCTACACATTATTATGTATTTATTACATACTACAGAGCCAACAGCCATTCCACCATACACATTATTATGTATTTATTACATACTACAGAGCCAACAACCATTCTGCCCTATACCTTATTATGTATTTATTACATACTACAGAGCCAACAGCCATTCCACCATACACATTATTATGTATTTATTACATACTACAGAGCCAACAACCATTCTGCCCTATACCTTATTATGTATTTATTACATACTACAGAGCCAACAGCCATTCCACCATACACATTATTATGTATTTATTACATACTACAGAGCCAACAACCATTCTGCCCTATACCTTATTATGTATTTATTACATACTACAGAGCCAACAGCCATTCCACCATACACATTATTATGTATTTATTACATACTACAGAGCCAACAACCATTCTGCCCTATACCTTATTATGTATTTATTACATACTACAGAGCCAACAGCCATTCCACCCTACACATTATTATGTATTTATTACATACTACAGAGCCAACAGCCATTCCACCCTACACATTATTATGTATTTATTACATACTACAGAGCCAACAGCCATTCCACCATACACATTATTATGTATTTATTACATACTACAGAGCCAACAACCATTCTGCCCTACACATTATTATGTATTTATTACATACTACAGAGCCAACAGCCATTCCACCATACACATTATTATGTATTTATTACATACTACAGAGCCAATTCAGCCATTCTGCCCTATACCTTATTATGTATTTATTACATACTACAGAGCCAACAGCCATTCCACTATACACATTATTATGTATTTATTACATACTACAGAGCCAACAACCATTCTGCCCTACACCTTATTATGTATTTATTACATACTACAGAGCCAACAGCCATTCCACTATACACATTATTATGTATTTAATACATACTACAGAGCCAACAACCATTCTGCCCTACACCTTATTATGTATTTATTACATACTACAGAGCCAACAGCCATTCCACCATACACATTATTATGTATTTATTACATACTACAGAGCCAACAACCATTCTGCCCTATACCTTATTATGTATTTATTACATACTACAGAGCCAACAGCCATTCCACCATACACATTATTATGTATTTATTACATACTACAGAGCCAACAACCATTCTGCCCTATACCTTATTATGTATTTATTACATACTACAGAGCCAACAACCATTCCACCATACACATTATTATGTATTTATTACATACTACAGAGCCAACAACCATTCTGCCCTATACCTTATTATGTATTCATTACATACTACAGAGCCAACAGCCATTCCACCCTACACATTATTATGTATTTATTACATACTACAGAGCCAACAGCCATTCCACCCTACACATTATTATGTATTTATTACATACTACAGAGCCAACAGCCATTCCACCATACACATTATTATGTATTTATTACATACTACAGAGCCAACAGCCATTCCACCATACACATTATTATGTATTTATTACATACTACAGAGCCAACAGCCATTCCACCATACACATTATTATGTATTTATTACATACTACAGAGCCAACAGCCATTCCACCATACACATTATGTATTTATTACATACTACAGAGCCAACAACCATTCTGCCCTATACCTTTTTATGTATTCATTACATACTACAGAGCCAACAGCCATTCCACCCTACACATTATTATGTATTTATTACATACTACAGAGCCAACAGCCATTCCACCCTACACATTATTATGTATTTATTACATACTACAGAGCCAACAGCCATTCCACCATACACATTATTATGTATTTATTACATACTACAGAGCCAACAGCCATTCCACCATACACATTATTATGTATTTATTACATACTACAGAGCCAACAGCCATTCCACCATACACATTATGTATTTATTACATACTACAGAGCCAACAACCATTCTGCCCTATACCTTATTATGTATTCATTACATACTACAGAGCCAACAGCCATTCCACCATACACATTATTATGTATTTATTACATACTACAGAGCCAATTCAGCCATTCTGCACCATGGCCTTATGGACATACATACCTCTAAAGCACACACATATCTGTATGTATTTTATTTATCTGCAGGACTCCATTAACTTCCTGTTAGACTGTGACCCTGAGCATCTTTCTTTATACCTAATTCAATGTTCAACAATATTGAATCATAATATGCACACTATACACAAAACAAAATAAAATTGACAATATAGTCAAATATATATATATCTATGGAATTCACAGCTCATCTAGCTCCCTCACCTCATATGACCTATGAAAACCTTATTAGCATTTGGCAATGCAGTGTTATGCAGAAGTTACATTGTACAACAGTATGTATAACCGCATGGTCTTTAAGTACCAGTATGGGTATACAGTGTAGTACGAATCCACCTAGTACCAGTACACTATGCTAGAACATGCTTGTGAGTACATACTAACTACACATTGATATTTAGCACTATATATAGAAGTGTAAATAATTTTTTTTTTTAAACTCATAACTATTCTGACACATGTGCTTCAAACCATATATATTTTTATATAACATTGATTTATGTTATCGTGGTGTTTGTATGCTACGTTGTCATGGCGTGATACGATGTGGCAACCAGTGAATTGTAAGCAATGTATTTGGGTCTTTCCCTAATGAAGGCAGAACAATAACATTGATCTATCAATAAAACCTTACAAAACAGTGCTATTGTATGTATGGTTACTTTCCCAGCGGGGATGAAATCAACTATAGAGGTGCAACAGGGCATGGCAATAGATCGTTACCATTTTCTATACAGATTATGGCTTTTCAGCAATGTAACTGGGAAACGTTTAGCTCTCCATAAGTCTAAGTCAGGATTGCCAACCCACCACCCCCCCCATCCCCTAAAAAATACCCCCCAAAAAAGATATTTTTCAGGCCACCGTTACATATTTTGAATAGATTCTGATATTTTTAAACTTGATGAAAATATATCATGTTATTGAAACAATTTTTAACTGGCAAGGTGTTTTAACGGTCTGTAAACATCCATAATGCTAAGCCAGGGGCTGGGCTTGAAAAGTTTGTTTTGGGCCGCTGTGAAATTTTGTACCCAATCCATGGGCCGTTGCACATGAGGATGTGCCCACACTTGTGAATTAAGGACAGTACTATTACAATATGATTTTGCAAATGAGAAACTGACAAAAGATCCACCTGTTATATTTGAATATCTGACAACAAGTAGGCACTAAGCTAACTAGTAGAGTTACCTAGTAGAGCTAACTAGTAGAGTTAACTAGTAGAGCTAACTAGTAGAGTTAACTAGTAGAGCTAACTAGTAGAGTTAACTAGTAGAGTTTTGAGAGAACCTTGTGGGCTGCAACAGGAAATTTGCTGATGGACCACTTGTCAGCTCAGCCCTTCCTCCACCTGTGGAGTTATCTATAAACATTACAGCATACAACTTGTTACCTTCATAGACAAAAACATGTTCCATTTCAAGAATTTAAGGCTATGTTTAATACCCTTTCTTACAATCAAAGCCCTGCAGTTTTTTTCAATTTCAAAGATGAGTTTTATTTTGATTCACTTAAACTTACCAAAATTATTTCATTTGCCTTACAGTTGTGGTTAAGTAATCGAATTCATATTCAATTTTCCATCTCTTTTGCCCTTGTTTCTTCACAATGCTTCATACTGACCTTTGACCTTTTTCTTTGACCTTTGACCTTTGACCTTTTTTCTTTGACCTTTGACCTTTCGTCTTCTCTTCCAGGTTGTATATGTGTCTTCACTTCCCTCCAAAGCTTCCAGAACGTTAAGAGTAATCTAGAAAAGACCGGCTTGATGGACAACGTCGACGACGACTCCAAGCCTCTCAGGAATCTCCCAGTCACTCTCATGTTCGGCCGAGATTCGTCCATCCCCGAGTCGGACGTGTTGGCCCTTCAGGAAGAGGCGCAGAAGTTAGCCAAGAGGTGCGTTTACCTTCCTCCTACTCCCTAAGTTTGAAAATTACCAGCTAAAATAGTAAAAAGATGTCTCACACAAAGATGTGATAAATTTTACGGTTGCTGTTGGTGTAAAGTGGCAACGTTTTTAACCCCTGACATTCAAATACAGATCTAAGTTAATGGTGTAGTACGCTGGTTGTTTTTAATATATAAACTTTTCTTTTAGATAAAAATTCTTTAAATCAATTTTACCATAGCTAAAGGAAGGTTTCTCCTTTTTTAACCTTACTTTTGTAAACACAAAATTTCAGAACCAGAAGGATGTTATTAAACACATAGTCTTTGTACAAATAATTTCCAAACAGAACAAGCTCTTTACTAACTGCAATATTGTTATTCAGTTTGATTTGAATTGAGTTTTTTCTCTTAATTTTTGATTTATTTGTTACCAATCCTAGCCTGAGATTTAACAGTTTTACACACAGATAACATAACACAATGGAAGGACATGCTAACACAGTAAACACGATTTACCACTGCTTCTCTGTGTATATTTCAGATACTTGACGTTACTTCAGAAATGTGGTTTTAATTTGCTTTGATTCTTCAAATTAAGTGAGCATGCCTCTAGGTTTTTTATTTTTTTTTTTATTGGTTTTCATGTTTTTAAGAGGCTTAAATGAAACTGAAAATTTGGCTTTAAGCAGTGGAAAGTGTTTTTCTTTGTCTGGTAATGTTCTTAGAATGATTGATTTTCAAATTAAAAGAGAATAGAGGTAAAAAAATTTTTTTTTTTAAGTTAACCCGTGAATCTCACCTTGTAACATGATTGAGTTAATGTGTTTTGAAGGTGTGCGATATTTTTTTTTTTTGTTCCGACTCAGTACATTTTGTTGTTTGGATTTTGCCAACGAATGAAAATAAACAAAATGTGTTTCAGAAAGAAAAAAATGGGAAATTAATGTAGACGTTGAAGAAGGAGGAATCTTGGGAAGCTGTAAATAGAAATATGGGAGGGAAAAACTGTTAGGAGTTGAATATCCAACTTTAACACCCTAAGAGAGGAAGAGGGGCGGGGGGGGGGGGGTAGAGTCCTGGTGAAGACATTAAACATAGAATAGGTAATGAAAATACCTGCCAAGCTCATGAAACGACAATCAAATGTTTTAAAGCAAGTATTCAGATATTTTGTAAGGGATGGCAAACCCATTTGTAGAGTAGAATGATTACAAGATAAAATGTGTGAATAAGTCAAAAAATCAAGAGTGCGTGACTATTGTGGTTCTGCTTATTCAATCTCTGTTTGAACGTTCCGGAAACGTAAGTTTCGAGAAATGTTTGGGCGACAAAAACTGGATTGAAAACATTCTATTTTGTGTTTTCAGCTCCTGAAGAAGATCCTGCTAGGATCGAAACGTCAGGCCCACTTACTTTTACACATTCTCTTTAAATACATAGGCTCTTTAGTGGCTAAGCAGTTTGCTAACAGTTTTTGCTTGTTTTTAAGTTTTAACATTCTATTTTGGTGCATATCATGAAATATTTTCTCATGACGGGAGGGGTTTATTTTTGGAGGGGCGGGGGGGGTGGGGATAGGTTTGGGTAAGAATGGGATAGGTTTGGGAGAGGGGTTGATTGACTCACAGAAACCCTTTTTTTTTCACATAAAATATCTTACCTCCATTCAGTATGTTTGTTTGTTTGGCAGTTTGTGGCATACAGGTCATCAAATTATTTATTTCCTCAATATTCTCTCAAGGAAAGAATTTTGAATTGCTTTAACGTCCACCGGGGGGGTTGATTAATATGCGACTTATTTTGCAATTAAAAGATTTAATGAACATATCTCATGGGAAAATTAGGGATAAAATCTACAAATTTACCAATGATGGAAGTAATTATCAGTGTTATTTTTAAACTTTCTGTTTGATTGGCTGCTTGGGGTAGTACAGGTGTTTTTGTGAAAGTAATATCAACTATGCAACCTTCCTGTTTACATCATTAAACTGTTGAACTTTTCAATACCTTTCTGAAAGTGCCTTGTATAATAATATGATATCAAGAAATCGTTTCCTGGATTTTTTATTAAATGGAATGGCCTTCAATGTGAATTTATTTGATACATCCCAAATCACCAGGAAATAGAAGCTCTTTATCACAAATTACAAATTTGATCCTCAGAAATTATCCTTGTAACATCCCAAACTCATCAATTTGTCAAAGTGAATGGACTACCAAGTTTTGCTCACAGACAATTATGCCAAAATGTTCCAAAGTTGTTGTTGCTTCTACAAAGATCCAGGTTTATTGACAATAATCAAGCTTTATTCTACCAAGCAACAAATCTTTAACTACCATGGGACCAAGCTTATCTTACAGTAAATCAGGTCTTTCTACAAGTGAACCTGGTTTATCTACCAGTGAACCTGTTTTATGTAGCAGTGAATCAGGTCTTTCTACCAGTGAACCTGTTTTATGTAGCAGTGAATCAGGTCTTTTTACCATTGAACCTGTTTTATGTAGCAGTGAATCAGGTCTTTCTACCAGTGAACCTGGTTTATATGGCAGTGAATCAGGTCTTTCTACCAGTGAACCTGTTTTATGTAGCATTGAATCAGGTCTTTCTATCAGTGAACCTGTTTTATATAGCAGTGAATCAGGTCTTTCTACCAGTGAACCTGTTTTATGTAGCAGTGAATCAGGTCTTTCTACCAGTGAACCTGGTTAATCTACCAGTGAATCAGGTCTTTCTACCAGTGAACCTGGTTTATCTACCAGTGAATCAGGTCTTTCTACCAGTGAACCTGGTTTATCTACCAGTGAATCAGGTCTTTCTACCTGTGAACCTGGTTTATCTAGCAAACACAATTTACCTCATAGTGAATGAAATTTATATATTGTAAACCAGGTTTATCTATGATTGAACAAAGTTTATTTTACAAATGAAGCAGGTTTATCTATGAATGAACCATGTTTTTCCACCAGTGAACCAAGTGTTCCAAATGAACATATGACCTATGAAAGTGAATGAACCAAGTTTATGGATTGAAACTCCAGGTGCATTATTGATCAACAATGTTAGATCATTGTTGTAATTTTTTGATCTTCCCCCAAGTTGTCAAGGAATGTAGAAGCGAAATGGGTTATTTAACTATATTTGCCCATTTGGCGTGCCATGGATAGGATTAAAAGTAGTAAGTTGAAATTGTATCATGGTTGGCTGAATTTTGAAAAGTTCTCAAAGTGAAAATATATTTAACCTTATTTAAAGGGTTTGCAGATTTTGTACAATGCACAATAATATTTGTTCCTAATCTGATGTGGTTTGCTTTTTCGTTCCTATCGCAGGATCAACGACTGTGAAATTGTCAACACGGAAGAAGGAGGGGGAAGCGTCTTTCTTAACAAGAACTTTAACGACAGACAGATTTTAAAGGCCTTCCATTTCATGATCCCGTTGATGAACAACAGGGCTCGGTGTGCCGTTAAGGACCCTGAAGGAACTGTCTTAAAGTAAGTTCATTCATAGGAGAGGGTTTTTTTGGGGGGAGGGAGGGAGGGAGGGGGCGGTTGGACAAAAGGGATTGAAAATCTTTGGAATGTATGGAGTTCATTCAGTAGTATCTTTCAACTCTTTTTTTTACGGAGTTTGAGAAATTCTCTGGACCACAAGCAAAACTCTGAAAAATTTGGAGTAGAAGTAGTTAAAATAACATGACATTCAAATAAGTTTTATCCATGTTTGTTCTCGTTCTTATTTTGGATGTGAAAATAATCTGCAATGATGGCTAATAATTACTGAACCTTAGTTTTGTTTATTGATTGATCGATTGACTGATTGTTTTTTTGAATTTTTTTATGGATTGATTTTTTTTATTTATTTATTGATTCATTTTGTGATATATTGATTTATTTTAAATATTATTGTTTGTTAGTTTATTTATTTATTTATTATTGTTTTTTGTTTATTTATTTTAATTATAATTATTGATTTATTTTAATAATTATTGTTTGTTTGTTTATTTTAAATATTGTTTGTTTGTTTAAATTATTATTGTTGATTTATTTATTTATTATAACCTCCTTAGACTCCGAGTGGTGATGATGTGTGGAGATCCGTTCCGTCCAGACTTTGTCCTCTCGCCCCTGATCAAGGAGAACGACTGTTACCGCACCCCTAACGTCCCCGAGGGCATCTCCATAGAGATGTTTATCGACACAGACAGGAGGAAGGTAGATGTCGAAGTGCTTTCCTATCACCAGGCCCTCCTCAAACACAAAGATTTCGCTCACGCGTACATCTTAGCGTATTCAGTCAAACGGAAGGCATCCCTAGAAGTTCTCAAGTAAGTCGGTTTTAAGATCTATTAAACATTTATAAATCGTCTCGCAAACAAGGTGAAGTCACGTTAGAAAACATTTCAGAGGGTTTATCAGACTTTGCTTTGTGCAATTTCTTGTGTGGTTATCTAGACAGGTAGTTACTTGCTTCATACCCATTAACTTAATTCTTGTGGCTGTTACTGTAGGAAAAATATGGCATGAAAAACATCGCGGTAACGGATGGACACCAGATGAACATGTGTTTTCACACTTTTTTTAAAGATGTCAAATTCACTGTTCTTAAGTTGCATTGACCATGTAACTTATATCATGTGTTGGCTGGTACATTGCTTCACATACACCAAGGGAAAATTAGATGAACAGGCATGAACTGTAAAATCTACGGTTGATCTTGTACAACGGAGGGACAATTCTGATGGTAACGGAGGGACACAAAATGTTCAGTGTTGTTTAGTGGAGCCATTTGCCTGTTTTTGCTGCTTCAGATTGAATATTTGTATTGATATTGGACTAAAAGATTTATTACTTAGTAAAATAAGGATAAGAACATTAAACAAACAGCTATGTTCACCAAAACATTAGCAATTTCAGTGGTTAATAAAAATGTAACAAAGTAAAAAATAGTAAGAAAACAAGGAGAAGTCACATCAGAAGACATTTCAGAGGGTTTTTCAGTTGCTTTGTGGCTTAAGTTAATGTTTGCTGGAAATTAACTCTAGACATTTTTGGCATGGGTTGAAATCATGTTTACGTTTTGAAGATGAATAGAAAACCCCATACCAAAGCACTTTACTATGAGATTAAGCACTTGATTTGATGTGTAGCAACTGAGTGGACAAGAACTGAACGATAATGTATTATAAGCATAACTTTGCAGTACTAGATCCAAAATACAATACAAAACTGAATCGATTTTGTGTTTGGTGTCAACGATCTACTAGAATAACAGAAAGGTTTGAATCACTTAAGTAACTAAATGGCCGTAAATGAAATTGGAAAGTTTCTTCTCGTATCGGAAATGTAAGAAGTCAGTTAAAAATGATCAATTTTGAAAAAGGAAAGATTTTTTGGTCGAAACAGGAGTGGAACCTTCTTGATAATGAGTCTGTTGCTCTATAATCTGGCATACGCTACAGTTGGGCCTAGCTGCTTGAATTTAACATATATATATTTGCTGTGGGAGAGACAGCCACATGGTTCAGAAACCTTACATAGCGGTGTGTGTGATGATGATTGGTTGTACCACCAGGAAGAAGTTAACAAAATTGGGAGGAAATTTCCCAGAGAATTATGGCTATTTTATATACCTTTGAAATGCTAATATTATACGTATCGAAGAAGTCAATCAATATTGAACAGAAATCTGTGCTAGTACACAATATGTGGAATATTGACTAAGGTGGGTGGGGTGAGGCTGGGGGAAGGGGTAGGGCTGAGGGAAGGGGTCATCTTGTATCAGCTAGTCACACAAAGGAATATTTCATATGTATCTTAATCGATATGATTTTTTTGACTAATTTTGATATTTTTTTTGTTTATTTATTTATTTATTTTTTTTCCAGAAGAATATTTCATATGTATCTTAATCGATATGATTTTTTTGACTAATTTTTTTTTTTTTAATTAATTAATTAATTAATTTTTTTTCCAGAAGAATATTTCATATGTATCTTAATCGATATGATTTATTTGACTAATTTTTTTTTTTTTTTTTTTTTTTCTCAGAACATTCCTTAAAAGACTAGCTCGGGTTCCGATCATGATGGTTGCGGTGGGGGAGGAGACGTTCTCTAACCAGCACAACGAGTACCTTGTGAGGGAGGGTAACAAGGAGGCAGACGCTACCCCCAACGCCAGGTTCCTCATAGCTGGCTCAAACTTCCCAGCGCAAAGTGAGTAAAAGAGTCCGGAGAATAAGCAACGAGGGCACGTCGCCTCTCGTGAACTGTTCAATCTTGCGAACAGATATACTTTGGTGGTAGGACGGCCTCTATTGAAGAGAAAACATATATCGAACGTTCAAACGTCATCTGTAGATTAATTTCTTCCTCTGAGTTAAAAGTGTAACTCGTTATCTATATGATATAAAGCTTCTTCCATTTGAAACTGCCAAAGATGCAGTTTTGAACTTTTGTGTATATAGGTAGAAAGATAGATAGTGTAGATAGCGTAGATAGCGTAATAGGTAGCATTTTAGGTAGCATTTTAGGTAGCATTTTAGATAGCATTTATAAAGCCCAGCTTCTATCAGTGCCAAAACAACACAGACTTGCACAGATGGGGCTAGAACACAAAACAAATTAGACCATATCAATCTTATTGTAAAGTTGCACACTATTTGTGAAGAACATATGTTTTAATTGGCATGTTGAAGGGGTCATGGCCTACAATTAGGCGTATGTTGGTATTACCCTTTAACATATTTACCTTTAAACATATTTCCCTCTAACATATTTCCCTTTTAACATATTGCCCTTTAAACATACTATCCTTGTTTCCTGTATAATGCAGTACATGCTACAGATTCAAGTTGTGCTCCGTGGTACCCCTTGTGTAAACGTTGCTTTTTAATTCGTTCTCATTTCCAGCAGTGGCCTACTCAACATTCCTTAAGGACGCCTACAACAAACGTCAGGAGACGGAGAGCATACACAACGACCTGCACTTCAGGAAGCTACCCACCCCGCCTCACTCACCTGTCACCCCGATAGCAGATTTTAATTCTGAGTGAGTCATAATGACAGAAGATATGCTAGAATGAGCAGAAATGGTCACCTCTGTGTGATCAGGCCTAATGAGAGGGGTTGGTCAGGGGTGGTAGTAATTCTCGGAAGATATGCTAGGAAGACCAGAAATGGTCAGGCCTAACGATGGGGGCAGGGGAGGTGTGTTCAGGGGTGGCTGTAACTTTTAGAAGATATGCTAGGAAGACCAGAAATGGTCAGGCCAAACGATGGAGGCGGGGGAGGTGTGTGCAGGGGTGGTTGTGACCCTTGGAAGATATGCTAGGAAGACCAGAAATGGTCACCTCTGTGTGGTCAGGCCTAATGAGAGGGGTTGGACAGGGGTGGCTGTAACCCTTGGAAGATATGCTAGGTATACCAGAATTGGTCACCTGTGGTCAGACCTAATGAGAGGGGTTGGTCAGGGGTGGTTGTTACTCTTGGAAGATATGCTAGGAAGACCAGAATTGGTCACCTGGGGTCAGGCCTAATGAGAGAGGTTGGTCAGGGGTGGCTGTAACCCTTAGAAGATATGCTAGGGAGACCCAAAATGACCGTGAAACTCTGAGACTTGACCACTAGAATGACTTGGTCAAAACAATGAAGTTCGGTGTAACAGTATGTGACCAGCTGTACAATTACCTTGTCAAAGCATGGGGAAGCTTTCAGATTGTAATTTCTGAAACCATCCCCATTCAGATGTGATAAAAATATAAATGAATTTAATATGGTATCGAATTTTTGAAGTATGATTCATTTATTGTTCTCTTTCTCTTTTTCAGTGACGACAACAGCGATGGTGAGCCTAAAATTCTTCCTTTTTCCCTCTTCAACCGTTCTGCATCATACTCTTTAACAATCCGTGTTTGAATTGGTAGCCGCTTGTTGCCATGGATACCGCATAATGCTCTTTAACAGTCAGTGTTCTATCGGTTGCAACATTTTGTCGACATGGATACTGCGTCATACTTTCCTTAACGATCAATGTTCTATAACGAGCTGCCCATTGTAATAAATATGATATCATACTCTTTAACAAATCAGTGCTTGTTACCATGGAAACAACTTCACATCTTAATCAGTGTTGTTCCATCAGTAGTTGCCTGTTGTCATGGACACCACATTTAACCTCTGAATTAGTGTCGTTCTATCATTAGCTGCTTGTTGTCAGTGTTGTGCCATCGTACTGGTTATCATTCTTTCTATCATAGCCGGTTGCTATGGATACGGCATCATACTTTTTTAGTCATTTTGCCATGGATACAATATCTAGTGATTGAACACTGCATGATTCAAATTTGCATAACCCCTTTAGTTAGTAGCTCTATTGTTTTAGAATCTCTCATTAGTCAAGTGAGATTCATTCCTCGCTATATTCCGATCTCCAAACATGTTTCCCAGTATTCCTGTTTGATCACTTTAGTAGCAACTTTTAACTATTATCAGCAAAATAGTGTATCAGTCATGCTGTTGTAGAACAGAACCGAAACTTCAAAATTGAACAATTTTTTCAACAATTTTTTAATTTTTTTTATTAAATGGCCTTTCACCATCAATCTTTAATCACATATTCTTGTCTCAATTAACTTTTGCTGTCGGTGGCCTCATTTTCAAATTTGAAATCTAAACAATAATATATTTTTGTTGGTTGCTCTCTCTCTCACTGGGAAAAAAATTCTGCTTTTGCTATTTGCATTCCTCAATCCCTTCATCAAAGAAGAGAAAAAACGAGGTGAATAGAAAATATATCTACTTAAAATTGCTTCACTTCTGCTATCAAACTTAATTGATTTTTATTGATGAAAATGTGTGCCATTTATATATTTATATATATATATATATATATATATATATATAATTGAAAATCGTAATGAGTTGGGAAAAAAAAAAAAAATATATATATATATATATATATATATATATTTTCATCTGGTTACTTATATAATCAATCAGGATCAATCAATTTCATTGTTGTCGCCAACAATTACAGGCCTCAACTATCTGAAATATTAGATGGGTCTATAAATGAGAAACATCATGCCAGTGTGCGCTACACAGTCAGTGTATTCAAGTTGACTAATTATCTGCATATTCATGAAAAATTCTGGGATTCGTAATTTGTATCTCATTAACATCCTGGAGTCGATGAAGTCGACTAAAAAGTCAGGCAAATCAGCTATCAAACATTTGTAAAAACTATCAGAGCCAATGCTCTCAACCTCTGTAGCAGTTTGGCCTTCTGCAATTTATGGTTTGGGTTTAGAGACATATAGATTAGTGTTCATTTCACCATTTCTATATAAATGTAATACTCATTGTACTAATCTTTTCAACCATTGCCTCATGTTCTTATTATGCATATTCATGACACTTTGATATTATTATTATTTAACACTCACTTTTTACTGCTTCTTTAACCCTTATGAATATTAATGATGCTGACATGAATATGCAACAGTTGTTTTTAATCACTTGCTTCATCATCTCACCCCTGTTGCATGTGATCGGTCACTAACTAGCCACCCAGTCAGTTAGGCCTCCACCACCACCAAGAGCCTTGCCACCACAGGACGCTACGCCCTCCCAGGACTACACATCGTCCCCTGGTCATAGCGTCCTTCATGATCACCTTGTAAAACCAAGTGATATTAGGAAACGGCAGAACAGTAAAGGTATATTTTACAACTGGTTCCTTCACATCTTTGTTGTGTTCATCGGTCTCACGTTTCCATGGATACCATATCTTTGCATCATTGATCAACTCTTGAAATATTTTTCCCTGTATTTTCCTCTTTTTTTGTGGTTATTATTTTTGCTATCTCTGTTTTTGATAACCTCGTAAATCAACTTTGACACTAAATCAATTTCTTCAGCGGTGGGTCTGCAAAAAAAAATTAAAAAAAAAAAAAAATGCATGAAAACTTACGTCTACCCTAATATCATTAATATTGTATGCCAAACTTTCTCACCATCGTATTAACAAATCTTTCGCAAGTGCTTGTCGGGTGAGACTCCGTCTGGTACAAGAACTTGTTCCTTAAATTAAAATGTATGACTTTTGGAGGGAAATCATAGTTTCTAATCTGGGGATGTGAAAGAGAAACTGTTAGTCTAGTATTAATTTTGATATTTCTTATTTATTTTTCCCTCTTAGTAATTAATAAATCTATTAGAGCCGAGTTGGAAGGAATTGCAAAAGGAACAAGCAAAAAAGTTTTTTTTCCTACATGATCAGAAAATAAAACCTGAGGAGATATAAACTGTCAAAATATTAATGTTACTTGTAGGCAACATCTGATAAGCAGATCTGCCTTGGGATTTACATTATCACTTTTAACAGTAAATGCTCATGTATGACTTTATACTAATATGATCTAGAAAAAAAATTAATACAAAATGAATACAAATTAATACAAAAAGAGTTAGAAATGCGTTACCCACTCTTTTTGTATTAAATATTGTATTAATATGACAAAAAGAAGGACCCCCCCAAAAAAAGTAAAACCCGCCCCCCGAAAAAATGAGAAGAAAAATTGTTGTTTTTTCATATGATATAAGTGCATGCATAACCCTCTGACATATTTACATCAATAACCAGGGATATCTTTTTTTAATCATTATTTTGATTAATACTTGATTTGTAAGTCCAATTGGTAATTAATAAAAGTCCTTTTACCATGCATGATGTCATTAGGGAAAGTTTCCCACATATTCAATGGTAAGATCTGATTGTGTGTGAAGTATATTCCACAAGTATGTATGTTATTAGAACCCATCCATGTCGTGTGGACTATGGTAACATAAAATAACCTCATTTTACCCGAAAATAATTTGTGAAGTATTCATGTATAGTCTACAGTTTACTTCCGACTGGAAGGCTTTGTGAGGTACTGTATTTTTATCTATTCGGAACAGTTCAAAATTAATCTTTTTTTCAATCGGGATTGAAAAAATAAATTCTTGTTCAGTCAAAATTAGTGACAGCATTTATTCACACTTAATTTCATATCGTGGTAGTAAAAGTTACCTTCGAGTCCAATATGCAATAGTTTGAGTCAAAGGAAGCCAGTAGCATAACAGGTTCTACATTTTACCTTGTGGTTGCTAGGTAACATTAATTTTGGTAAACAAGAGCTATGTATGAATTTTTTGGTTAAGTATTTTGCTGATAACTTGAAGCAGTTTCATATAGTTGATAAGTACAAGCTTATCTTCTTCTTTTTTCTTCCAAAAAAAAAACCCTGCAGGAAAATGAATGAATGAAAACATTGAATATCAGTTCTGCCTGCTGAAAACGATAAGTGTACACGAGGTATACAAGTCTGACAACCTTGCCGTCAAAACCTTTGATTATAACAAATGAACCATGACACCGAATAATGTGTGCGGTTTAACGTAGCACAATGCAACATAAGATCACCATTCACCAATTTATTACACAAGTTAAAAATACGCATGGCATACATAGTGCACAGTACCCTTTTAGTTCTTTTCTCAAGTTTGTTTAAACACAATAATCGTAAAATTTTTGAGTTTGTCATGCAAACTGGGAACATGAAATAATCAGGTACTGGAACGAAGGTTGTTAGTCGGGGGGGGGGGAGGGGGGAAGGGGTGTGTGGGGGAACTAATTTTTTTTACTAGTGAATACTAGAATGTGAATGTTACAAGTTGTTTGGCCATAGGTTACGTTGTGCATTCATGGATACAATGTACTCTGATTAATGTGTTCATGTTAACCAATATATTTCACATCGTTTTCTGATTTCCAGAGGCTTTGTACGATGAGGTTCATTCATCATATTCTCCCAGTACTAATAAGTCCAGGGTATCTACATCATCTGAAGGTAAGCGTTATGGGCTTATATACCAGTCCCCACCCCTTATGCCTCCTCCCCCACTCCCTCCCCAATCTCCCACATCCTCCCCACATCCTCCCCAGCCCTTCTCTCCCACCTTCCTCACTCCCACCTAGACCTCTCCCACCTCATCTCCACAACTCACCTCCTCCCAACCCCCTCACTCCCCACTCCCACCTAGACCCTCCTCACCCACCGCCTCACCCATCATGTACATCCCCTATCCCTCCCCCTTCTTTTCCAAACACCAGTTTCCATTACACCAGGAGTAACCATCATTTCATAATCACGGTGTTGTATCAACGTGTTCTGCACCTTCCCAAACTTAATCTGTCGCTCATGTGTTGTTTTAAGCAGATTGTGATTTCTACTTCATGATAACACCATCCTTACCTGTCTTCCTCACCCCATCCTTACCTGCCTCACCCCCCCCCCCCACTCCTAAACCCCCATATTTCCTTTCTTCCTCTCTCATACATACCGTCACAATCTGACCACATATTTTTTGAAGTGGGTTATATAAGAGGAACCACAGAGGCATGATGCAGTGTTGGAATGCCAAGCTATTGGCTCTTGTGTGTCGTCACCATGGAAACACCACAACAGGACGTAAACCTCGCTCGAATTGTTTATGTATTTCTTTACCTCTTGATAACTTGCTAACGCTGTCCAAAAGGCAGATGCGTAGAGAACTTTGCGATTTTATTTGCTAAAATGTTCATTTTCATATATTTATTGTTTAATACGGGCAGTTATTTATTCGATACGCTGCATGAAAAAAAATATATAAACTTAGCTGCAACCATTTTAGTGAATTTTTTTTTTCTTACTTTCTGCAAATCAACGCGTAATTAAGATCGCTAATTAAATAATTAATATTCATTTTAAATTAGACTGAGACAGTTGAAAGGAATTTCATCCATCTATGAAGCAATCAAAAGGTTTATTTTACCGATAAGATCTTACTTATTCTTGTATCAGCTGTTGTTGAGTCAATTTTTATCTGCTTCTTTTTGCCCCCCTTCCCCCTCCCCCTCCCCCCTTTTTTGTGCTAATATTGGCTACCAAAATACTATAACAGTTTTAGTTCTTTTAGAGGTACTGACTGGACAAGTTTCAAATGCATATCACGGAGAACAAATTTGAAAAATTTGAAACTTTCCAATTTTCAATTTTACTTGTGGTTAAGACTAATATGAAATTGTTCTCTGGGCAATGAAATATTGAGAACTAAAATGGATTCAACACACCTTTTGATCATTTTGTTGACAACAGTTTTTAGTTTGATCAAATTTTTTTTTTGGGGGGGGGGGGGAATCTTTTTTGGGGTAATACTCAGTATTTTTGTCCAATTTCCAACCAATCAGAGGAAGCTGCTGATATAATCCTGCTCATATATATCATAGGGATTCTATATATTGGTGCGAAATTAACATCCTTTTTATGGTACTCTGAACATTATTATAACCCAAGACACCATGCCTGTAAACTCTCACCTTTCCACCTATCTCAACCCTCCCACCCCTTCCACCCTACCCACCCTACTACCAAGCACAACCACCTTACCAACCAACATCCACCGTACCCTATCATATCCCTCCCTACCCTATCACATCCCACCCTACCTTATCACATCCCACCCTATCCTGTCCCACCTATCACATCCCACCCTACCCTATCATTTTCCACCATCCCTATTGTGTCCCACGCTACCCTATCCTGTCCCACCCTATCACTTCCCACCCTACCCTATCCTGTCCCACCCTATCACTTCCCACTCTACCCTATCCTGTTCCACCATCCCAACTATCACATCCCACCCTACCCTATTCTTTTCCACCATCCCTATTGTGTCCCACACTACCCTATCGTATCCCACCCTTCTTTATTCCACACTACTATAATCCAATCTTTTTCTCCCAGTCATACCATATCCCACCTCCCCTATCCCACTTCCCACACTCCTCCACCCTTATAGTTCTAACCTATCCCAACCATTCCGTGCCACCATGCCCTATCCCAAGAACCCTCCCCCCCCCCCCCCACTCCTCTCCCAAACTAACAAAGTATCTTCCTAGTTTTTCTTGAAAATATTGCCCTTGAAAAGAGGCCATTCATTGCAAGCATGTTAGCATGTAGTACATTTCATTTGTAATGTTTTTGAAAGATTCTCAATATTTTTTATGGGTCAGTCAGTGAACCCTCTCTAGCAATTCATTTGCATATTTTTTTTTATTTATCTGTGTATTCATTTTGATTTTAATTTAATTCATTTTTACATAGTCAGTAGAGATAAGAAGAAGGAGGGTGGTTGCTCCATTTCTGCTAACATCACCGCTAACATGCTTTCTAAAAACTTCTCTTTCATTTGCAAGACATTCCTAGCCCAATTTATGCACAGATAAATAAACCGCGCCGATTTGGTTCGATGAATACCTCCTACCCTACCAGGCCACCGGTGGATCCATGGGTACTCACGTCAGCCATGAAAGGTATTTCACTTGTCATGAACAACCAGCCCTGACCCCCCACCCACACCTACACCTCACACCACAAGCCAAGCCCCCTCCCCCCCCCCCCCAAATATTGACAAACTGCTAGTGAGGGTTTGAGATATGATTTCAGACCTGCTCAAGTAAGTTTGGGTCTTTCAAGATCACAAACGTTGCAAAACCCTGCTATGTTTCAAACAGTAATTAAAGACATCACTGAGCTTGTCAGAATGGGTTGTTTAGCCACCCATTCATTCCCCCCTTCCCCCCCCCAGTCAGAGAGAGAGGAATGGTTGGGTGATTTTTGTCTCCTTTCAGTAGTCTCACACCATATGATGTACCACATTGCTGGAGAAACTTGCATTTATGCAGAAGGGTGCATGGAGTTTATATAGTTGACCATATCTGGTGGCAGAGCTGGAATATGCAGTTGGTATTGGAATGTGCAGTCGTATATATGCATAATATGTAATATGCATATGTAATATGCAGTTGGTATTGGAAGCACATTGAAACACATCATAAATCAGATGAAGACCTTGACATCTTTCATCTATTCATTAGCATCATGTTAACAGAAATGCATCACAAACAGGCATTGTATTCTATCAAAGAGTAAAGCTTATGTCAGGCTAGACATAAACTTTCCTTATAACTTTAATAACACTATAATTTACGTTCTTTTATGTATTTAAATATTTTGAATTTTTTTTTTTATAAAAAAATGCAAGCATTTTTGTAGCTTTTTACTTTCTCTTTGGGTTTTATTAAACATGATCAGCTATTAATAAATAATATAAAAAAACAACCATTTTCATTATATGCTGCTTGTTGCCAGATACCTCAATTTATTATGTCTTTGAGCCAATCTCTACAAAATTCCATATGTCATGCTTATTAAACAGTGTGTTTTTTAGATGATGGAGAAATAGTCATTTTGAATCATAATTGCATAGAAAGTAGAAAATTTCTGCCATTGGCGCTCTGCATGATATTGCTCTTTTTGAGCCTACAAAGATTTTTTTTTTCAAATTTTTTTTTTTTTTTTGGGGGGGGGGGGGAGATGGTTCTGCATTTTGTTAACTTTAACTACTAACACTTAGAAATGATGTCAAATCCTGATCACAAAATACTCGTTATGAACAACAAGAAGTCATATCGCCGTGGTTGCCTGATGTGTTCCCTCCGATAGCTTCAGGTTAAGGATAGTCTGCAGATTTCTTTGGGGGTTGATTTAAAAGTTAGGGTTATGAGGTTTATAAATTGCAGATATATAGAATTAATTTGTCCCTGGATTAGTGTCGTGATAAGGGATTGGACTCCCTGGTGGCTTCAGGCTTGAATGGTAAGGTCAGGGGATTTTGCCCTGGGTGGGGGAGGGGGGTTGATTATAAAAGGTCAAGGCTAATTAAGCTGAGATAGTTACACTGTGCAACCGAAGATGAAACGCTCCAGTTGATTCTCTCCTCTCGAACCAATGCGAGTAATTACGATGCCAAGAAAGATAAAAAAGATGAAGTTCAATCGATGAATAACGTAGGAATTAAACTGGCCGGTGATGAAAATGAGTATTTTCAGACATTTCTGATTTGGAATGCTTATCCAGGTCTTTGTCGTACATGGACTATAGGCTACAGCTGTGCCTAAGATAGGGGTGGGGGTGGAGGGAGGATGGGGGGCAGGGGGGAGGGGGAGATTACTATGATGGGATATGTTTTATCCAACCTCCAAGTGAGCAATGCCTATAAATGCTTACCATCTAAAGAGTCTAGACAAAGTGGACAAATAGACAAGCTCCCAGGGATACCTCAAATCTGGGGGAATAACTTCAGAGCTGATGACTGCTGCATGAATGAATATTCATAAGCATTTCATGCATCATGTATGAGCACTTTTCCTTTTTTTTTTTCCCTCTTCCATTTCCATTCTTCTACCCCCAAAAAAAGATTCGGCCTACTCCTTAGTTCAAAAGCCCCATCAACCTGCAGTGGCACCCCGTCGTGTAAACTCCTTCCACTCGGGCCGGGGTTTCAGCAATTACGACGAACCAGTACACAAGACACAGGAAGGTAAAGTTCACGACATCATGCATATTCACGTCTTTTCAGTCATGGTCAGCCAGTTGGGACAATTTTCCTAATGCTATTACCTCTCTAAACTGTACTTCAATATCATGCTCTCAAGCCCTGGTATTGTCAGTACAGACAGTTCCTAACCTTTTTATCTGATTCGAGTGCTAATACCACTCTATACTGTTATCTCATATCAGGCTTCAAAGCACTCGTACTGACATTTCAAACAGTTCCTGACCTTTATCTGATAGAAACATGATATTTCATACTATCGTAATGACAATACCAGTGCTCTTAAGCAGGACATGACACTACAGTATAGACAAAAAATTGTCCCAACTGGGTATCATGGCAATGAATAATTCTTTGTTTCATGTTGGGAGTTGCTTGCATATTTTATTGATAATTGCATGATGTGTAAATTTCAAGTTTTCTATAAAATCACTAATATGAAAAAAATTATCTGGACCAGGAAATGATGACAAAGTTTCTACAAAGGGCACTGTCATATTTTTCCTAATTTGAGTAATTTAACGATTTTAACGATCTCTGAATCAAACTAACGTGATAGCTCTCAGCAGCATGCGAACAAACCGCATGAAGTCTTATATAGACCCACTGGGTAATAAACTAGTTCAAGTTTTTGCTTGTGCAGTTTTGCCAAACGCAAAAGTGCTTTTGAAAACGTGAGAGGTTTCTTAAAACCGACTTGGTTGATTCGAAACTTTGAAAACGAGTGTTTTATACAATGGCAAACAAAATTGTATATACTACCAGTGATCGACTCACAGTATGGTTGTGATTTTTAGTCAGAGAGCGAAACTTGTCCAGTTTTGCAATGTTAATGAGGACCGATATGGTGGCGCCCTCTGTTGATTTTGGCCGTGTTTGCGGAGAACCCAGAGGTTCATCAGTGAGTCACTCATCAACTTTTCTTTAGTAAAAAAATAAATGATAGTCTCTTAGCTTAATCAATTACTATCATCTGCTGTGCTATACACAGTAGATTTGGTTAAAAAAAAATTATGAACCAAATTCTATGAAATGTTGTTCATATGGTGTGCAGTAACCAGGTAGGTTTGTTCAAATCATTTTCTAGGTTTTCAGGTAACCTTTTTAGAGGAATACTTTGCCACGAGCAAAAGCCCTTCCCAAAGTCATATCTTCATTACATAAGAAAAAAAGCGACATGCTCCATGTTTCTTGCTAAAGTATCATAATATGATTTTCATAATTAAGAGTAAAAGCCCATTTTTCACAACCGGGTTCTGTTGACATCCCTTGAGGATGTGAGAAGCAAATGGAAAGGGTCTGTCAAGATATTGAATGATTTTTAGATACGCTGTCAAGACAGTCTGGGAGGAGGTAACAGAAATTATGAGACCTTAATATGGTTGGGGTGGGACGAAGGATCTAGGTTTGAAAGGTTGGGTTTTTTTCTCATCATGCAAGTTTCATCAGCACAAAATGTAGTGAGTGATAGATGCACTTACATCATGATAGATGTTTGAAACCTCTTATAGATTCTGCTGAGGGGAAAACAACTGTAGACTCCTTAGCCTACTACACTCTTATAACAGATGTAATCAGGCCTAGCCTCATTGGCATCATCCCATGTCTTATATCTCAAAGAAATTATGTTGTTTTTTATGAGACCAAATCTCAAATTCATAGTCTTAGCCTACCCACAGTGTCACTACTAATATGCTAGTGCCTCGATTCATTTGCATAGTAACAGATGCTTATAGATGTCAGAGATAATCTGCTAGTGTTATGGAAACAAAAAATTAACTTCTTAGCCTATGAGCCTATTAACACAAAAGCACAGCTGACGTAGCCTGGCCTAGCCTCAGTTGTTAGTGTTATAGAAAAAAATAGTAACTTCTTAGTCTATTAACACAGAAGCACAGCTGATGTAGCCTAGCCTAGCCTCATTTGTTAGTGTTATGGAAAAATATTAACTTCTTAGCCTAAGCTTATTAACATAGAAGCACAGCTGATGTAGCCTGGCCTAGCCTCATTTGTTAGTGTTATGGAAAAATATTAACTTCTTAGCCTAATCTTATTAACATAGAAGCACAGCTGATGTAGCCTAGCCTAGCCTCATTTGTTAGTGTTATGGAAAAATATTAACTTCTTAGCCTAAGCTTATTAACATAGAAGCACAGCTGATGTAGCCTGGCCTAGCCTCATTTGTTAGTGTTATGGAAAAGAAAATTAACTTCTTAGCATTAATTAGCCTATTACAGAGAAGCACAGCTGTTGCAGCCTGGCCTAACCTTATAAGTGCTGAAATATTTTCCTTGTTATTGACCCAGCGGTTACTTTAGTCCAAAATAACTATTTTATTGCATTATTGTTGGTAAGGCCAAAAATATGTTTAGTGTGATTGGGGGGGGGGGGGGAGGGGGGAGTGGGGGAGAAAGGGGGTGGGATGGAGGGCAGAAGTTGGCTAGGGCTTGTTTTTCTACAAGGTTGTATCAATGAACCAAAACTAGGTATTTTAGCTTGAGCCTAACAGGTGATTTCAGTCTGTTGATTTGACCGCATCTATTTTCACAGAGGAGCCCACGTATGAAGATATTTATCCCTGCGACAGACAACAAAGGCAAAATGTTGGTGAGCGCCCTCTAACACCCCTCCCTTCAGACACCACCACCACCGAAGAATTTGATGGTATATCACACACACTGAGTTGCCAAAAAAAAAAAAAAAAAAAAAAAAAAAAGTTCTTCAATTAAACCCCTTGCTACAATTCTTTCTCACTGCTGATTCTTTTCCCCCCTTGCGACTTACTCGGGTGGAGACCAAAGGCAAAACATTCCATCGGATTTGTGACTTTTAACTCTTTATTTTTTTTATTTTTTTTTAAATTTTTTGTAGCTTTATATATGGAAACTGAATGGTGGTGATAAACCAGATAATAATGTGACTGAAAACTTTGAAAATTTATGAGTTTGTAAATGTAGGTGCAATGTAGGTGTAATGTAGGTGTAATGTAGGTTGGTATAATAGTTTACCACAGTGAAATGTTAAAGTGTATGCTTTAGTTTGCAACTAAATTTGGGTCTAATGTAAGGGTAGGCAGTAGCTGAGTTTAACAAGAAAAATGTTTCTTTGGGAAAATCCTAACGGACAAAATTTCATTTCCAGACACCATCGCCAGCATGCATGATGGAAATATTGTACTAGGTATGTTTGGGGGGATGTGTGGAGGGAGGGGATGTGTGTGGGGGCATAGAAGGAGGATGAGTGGCATAGAGGAAGCTAGTAGGAGAGGGCAAAGTTCATGGTCTAATTGATTTGGGTGAGGGGGTACGTGGGGGGGTGAGGAACAGTTCAAAGTGGACTATTAAAATGGCCTGCCTTCCTTGAGAATTTTGCCCAAAAAAATGTGTCAAAAGTAGGTTTAAAAAAAACTTATTAATAAGGAGTTAAGATATTTTTCGATGGAATATTTTGCCGATGGTAGTTCAAGTCCTGTTATGTCAGTTTCTTTATACCAAACTTGCATCCATATTGCAGTGTATCTACCTATCACACATATATCCTATAGACATGTAACAGGTGTCTGTTGCTGGTTCGATTTCTATCCCTCTCTCCTCTCTCTACTCTTCAATCTCTTTGACGTGTTCTTCCTCTCATTTAGTATCCATCTCAATACATTATCATTGTTTATCAATCATAACGGTGATGTGTTAAGATGAAATGGTGTTTTTTTTTTATTTTTTTTTTTTTTATTATAATCTCTTCCTTGCTCGCAATGCTCGGGTTTATACATCATAAGATCTTCCCTTGGTTATTGAATGACAACATTCGTAACAAGTTTATACAGGCAAGAGCTTTTTCCGCAAATTCGCGGAATATCCGTGATTTCTTTTCTACATCAGGGAAAAAACTTTTATCCTAACACACTGTAGCATACGCATACTGGAGCCTATACCGCAATTTTTGCAAAGTTCTGTGTTTTTTGTTTTACCCGTTTATAGCTGCTTCTGGTTGATTTGATTGATGCTTGCATCAGTTACTACACATTACAACAGTAGCTGTTGAGGTCAGAGGTCAACACAAAGGCATTGCAATGGCTCATTTCATGTTTGGAAGCTAGCCTTTGTGTTTGACTTTCATCAAACGTATATCCTTTGACCTATACATATAAATATTGTATACTTATGTATGTAAAAATATAAAGAAGAAACATTATACTGTTTTAAAGTGTTAAACATGGCATATAACCATAAATATAGTCTGTAAAGCTCTGCAGTATAGTTCCAAAATAAATGCAAAATATGACTATATTAATCATAGACGTTTACCATGCTCTGAGAGTTGAGGTTTATGATAATATTTGAAGTAGATAATTAAATCATGGTTTAATATGTAAATGTCATGTGTAGCGCCACATTTTTACCTACATATACACAGTATATGGTAAATAAGAGTTAAGCCTTCAAGGCTATGCTAAAAGTGCAGATGGTATTGGTAAGTTTGTCTAACAGGCGTTTGTGTTCTGTATATAAATATAGAATAAAAGGGAGGTGGGTGGGGTGTGGGGGAGGGAGGGGGATGGTTAATTGTGGCTTGAGAATGTATTTTGAGGTGTATAAATTAACATTTCGATGAATTGACATTGTTTGGTATTATAGTCACACAGTGGTTGTGGCTTTGGTTAATATCAGTAAAGTACCATCAAGACTGATCAATCTTTTAGTAGGTTTGATTTTTAAACTTCTGCCCTTACATTGGAGAAGGTCAAATTTGTGAGAAGATGAAATGTTCTAAAAATATGTAAAAAATTGACAATAGTGTTGATGATTTTTGTCTTTTTCGGGCTTATATATTGAGGGCGACAGTTATTATAATTCCAAATCTAAAGTGAAACAGACTGAAAACTTAGAACTGGGGGAAAAAAGCATGTGTCTGTAACAATAGACCTGCTGTAACAATAAACTGCTGTAACAATAGACTGCTGTAACAATAGACTGCTGTAACAATAAACTGCTGTAACAATAGACCTGATAAAATAGTAAGACAGAAAGTGAAAAAACAAAAAACAAACATGAGATGAATCGTCAAGAATCTCTCGTTAGCCATAAATAATGTTATGCACAGGTAGAGACAATAAAACTGTGCTCTAAATTTCCCTGATAAAGAGTAAGGACCTGCTAGTAATTAATAGACCTTGAAGAATAGACATTAATTAGCTTAATTAAGGTTTGGTTTGGTTTCAAAACAAGAGTATCAATTATAGCCAGAGGTTGTTTCCCTTTCTAGGTCAGTTGAAGTTTCAAACACACTGGAAAGGCTGTGTGTAACTGTTGCAGGTTGTCCCTTGTGAAATAGGGTGCAGGGCCTCCGATGTGGAGGGGGGGGGTGGGGAGAGGTGGGAAAAGTTAGTTGGAGCTATGGTAGTGATAGTCAACTGATGTGTAGACTATATGAATAGTTGCTTCATGAGAGTTGCATCTTCAGATATTAAATATTAATACTAATATTAATAATAATATTGATAATAATATGAATAATAATTATATGAAATTGTGTTGGCAGCAATGAGGTGGGTGCTGAGGAAAAGGAGGGGGGGGGGGGAGAGTAGGTACGAGTGTAATTTCATTGGGCATCATTTTCTCACCCTGTAGATCAGTAAGTGTTTTAAGGAAGTTTTATGTCAGATTGACTGAGAATGGCCCACTGGCTGGGATGTAAATGAAAGGTCCAGCAACCCCCTGGCCCCCCAGCTGGTTACAAACCCTGTGTAGTCGAGAAATGCTTTTTCTTCGGAGAACATGCAGATACATGAACAAATTTTTTAAACTGCTGATGACATAATACTCCCGACAGCCTCCTATCTGTGGCAGTTTCAGTCAAGTCATTTGTATATTATCTTTTGTTGATAAAATTTTAGGTTTAAATAAGGTAAAATCTCTCGCATAAATGTTGGACCATGTAATTGGACAGTCACTGGAAAATTCCTATTTGCTTACATACTCTACAGCCATAAACTATCCAAGTACTTCTTGTAAAGTACATCTTCAGGTAATGAGAATTTATTTCGTGGAAAGACACGTCCAATTTCCTTAAACATTTCACAAGAAGTTAAAGTGTCACTTGCAGCTGTGTACCCGTTCAGCACAATGGAAGCAATGGCTCATTAGTTATGTACATGATAGGTCAAAGGAAAGAAGCTAGGTCACTATGGGTTACTGTTAAGCAGTTAGGTCACTATGGGTTACTGTTAAGCAGTTAGGTCACAATGGGTTACAGTTAAGCAGTTAGGTCACAATGGGTTACTGCACATTACAACAGTAGCTGTTAAGGTCAGAGGTCAACACAAGGCAGCACAATGGCTTTTTTCAATGTTGGAAGCTAGGTCACAATGGGTTACAGTTAAGCAGTTAGGTCACAATGGGTTACTGCACATTACAACAGTAGCTGTTAAGGTCAGAGGTCAACACAAGGCAGCACAATGGCTGATTTCATGTTTGGAAGCTAGGTCACAATGGGTTACAGTTAAGCAGTTAGGTCACAGTGGCTTTATACTGCATATTACTACAGTAGCTGTTAAGGTCAGAGGTCAACATAAGGCAGCACAATGGCTATTTTCATGTTTGGAAGCTAGGTCACTATGGGTTACTGTTAAGCAGTTAGGTCACAATGGGTTACCGCACATTACAACAGTAGCTGTTAAGGTCAGAGGTCAACACAAGGCAGCACAATGGCTCTTTTCATGTCTGGAAGCTAGGTTACTATGGGTTACAGTTAAGCAGTTAGGTCGCAGTGGCTTTATACTGCACATTACAACAGTGGCTGTTGAGGTCAGAGGTCAACACAAGGCAGCACAATGGTTGATTTCATATTTAGAAGCTAGGTCACAATGGGTTTTCAGTTAAGCAGTTAGGTCACAATGGGTTACCGCACATTACAACAGTAGCTGTTAAGGTCAACACAAGGCAGCACAATGGCTCTTTTCATGTCTGGAAGCTAGGTTACTATGGGTTACAGTTAAGCAGTTAGGTCGCAGTGGCTTTATACTGCACATTACAACAGTGGCTGTTGAGGTCAGAGGTCAACACAAGGCAGCACAATGGTTGATTTCATATTTAGAAGCTAGGTCACAATGGGTTTTCAGTTAAGCAGTTAGGTCACAATGGGTTACTGCACATTACAACAGTAGCTGTTAAGGTCAGAGGTCAACACAAGGCAGCACAATGGCTGATTTCATGTTTGGAAGCTAGGTCACGATGGGTTACAGTTAAGCAGTTAGGTCGCAGTGGCTTTATACTGCACATTACTACAGTAGCTGTTGAGGTCAGAGGTCAACACAAGGCAGCACAATGGCTTTTTTCATGTTTGGAAGCTAGGTCACAATGGGTTACAGTTAAGCAGCTAGGTCACAGTGGTTTTATACTGCACATTACTACAGTAGCTGTTAAGGTCAGAGGTCAAAACAAGGCAGCACAATGGCTCGTTTTATGTTTTTGAAGCTAGGTGACTATGGGTTACTGTTAAGCAGTTAGGTCGCAGTGGTTTTATACTGCACATTACTACAGTAGCTGTTGAGGTCAGAGGTCAACACAACGCAGCACAATGGCTCTTTTCATGTCTTGAAGCTAGGTCACAATGGGTTACTGCACATTACAACAGTAGCTGTTGAGGTCAAAGGTCAACGCAAGGCAGCACAATGGCTGATGTCATGTTTGGAAGCTAGGTCACAATGGGTTACTGCACATTACAACAGTAGCTGTTGAAGTCAAAGGTCAACGCAAGGCAGCACAATGGCTGATGTCATGTTTGGAAGCTAGGTCACAATGGGTTACAGTTAAGCAATTAGGTCGCAGTGGTGGTTTTACACTGCACATTACTACAGTAGCTGTTGAGGTCAGAGGTCAACACAAGGCAGCACAATGGCTCTTTTCATGTTTAGAAGCTAGGTCACAATGGTTTACCGCACATTACAACAGTAGCTGTTGAGGTCAAAGGTCAACGCAAGGCAGCACAATGGCTGATTTCATGTTTGGAAGCTAGGTCACAATGGGTGACAGTTAAGCAGCTAGGTCACAGTGATTTTATACTGCAAATTACTACAGTAGATGTTGAGGTCAGAGGTCAACACAAGGCAGCACAATGGCTCTTTTCATGTTTGGAAGCTAGGTCACAATGGGTTACAGTTACTAAGCAGTCAGGTCGCATTGGTTTTATACTGCACATTACTACAGTAGCTGGTTAACACAAAGCAGTACAATGGCTCTTTGCATGTTTGGAAGCTAGGTCACAATGGCTTACTGCACATTAAGAGTAGCTGTTTAGATCAGAGGTCAATTGGAACACTGCTCAACAACTTTTTCGAAGCATGGTGACATTATGTTACTGCACATTTTAAAGTAAATGCTTAGGTCAAAGGTGAATTGCTACACCCCACATTTTCAAAAGTAAGCCTGTTAAAAGTTGCCAACAAAATTTTTTATAAATTATTTTCCTGGTAGAGTGTGACTTTTTAAGTTATTCCCAGACACTTAAAGGATTGTTACATGAGACAGTTTATCTCAAGGATGAAAAATAGTTCATAGTCTGGTGTAGTAAGTTGGGGCATGGGTGACCATTATCAGACTTCCTAGCATATTTGTGGCCAATATGAAAGATGATCTTGACAAGCACTCCTGAGGGTGAATACAAGAATATCCAGCTGATCGTTATGTATAACAATAAAGGTCATGGGTCAATGTAAGAAATGTGCAATTTCAGTAAGTTTGGAAGGAACAGTCCATTCTCTGAATGGGAATGTATTCCCATATTCATTGGTTGTTAATGAACCAATGTTAGTTAGGTTTAGTCTATAGGTGGTCCTCATGAATGAAGTATAGAATAGATATGTTGAAAAGTTTGAAAAATTACCCCCTTTTAAAAAGAAATATATAATTCATTTAATTTCCCAGTTTGATCAACTTTTTTTTCTTCTTTTGGTTTGCTGTTCTTGTTACCTTTTAGTCTCTGGTTGTTGTTGTGTTTTTTTGCAAGTTCATATTCTCCCTTTGAAGTCTTTCCTATTGTTTTTATATTTTTAAATTTTGTTTATTATTTTTCTTTAATTTTCGTTAGTCGGACTACCACTGTTTGGTCTCCTTCCTTTTTGTTGAGTTGCTTTTATTTTAATTTTTTGTTATTTTGAGTTTTTTTGCATTTATCAATTCTATCATGGGTTTGTATTGATGTGTCTACTGTCACCATGGAACATGCTTGTGTTAATATAAGCTCTACTCATTAGCATATTTATACTAAGGTCAAAAGGTCAGATGAAGTGAGTGTTGTTTCTCTCATTGGATTCTGCAAGTTTGTTTACTGAATGCTTTTTCCAACATGTCAGCTTGACAATGAGTTGGTTAAGGAGTATAGGGAGGGCCGAAGGGGGGGGGGGAGGGAGGGGGGTATTTCAAGTGGGAGAAACAAATCTAGCTGATAATGCTTTGAGAAAAATGTAAATCATATAAGGAAGGTGAGTATGTTGACTATATGTTCAGTCCAGGAATGACACATTTTTACAGCTGGTTTAAAACTTTTTTGGGCAGCTGACTTGTCTTATAATGTTTCTGTTATTACCAGTTTGTTTGGGGTGTTTTTTTCTTAGTTTTAGTTCCATTTCTCCATGGCAACTGCATACATCTACATTAGGTGATGGGAATATATATATAAGTATATAACAGTATAACCAAAATGGCAAATGGGGTTTCATAATCGCCCTGGTATTTTCCTACTTTCCTCTTCTCCCTGCGACCTGTATTGGCCGAGAAGGTTTTACTTACTCTGTAACGCCGCCACTGTATCTGGGTATGAAAGGTTTTTCGGTTAAAAACTGTTGGTAGTGAAGATGTAATCTGCATATTCAATATACATATGTATAATTATTGGTGACCTTTAACCTGGACCGCACCAGTCACTGTTTTGATATGCTATCTTAACAGACTGAAGATAGCCTATATTTACAGAAGTTTGATTTTTATTTTTTTTATATTTCTTGCTACCTATAAATTTTGAAAAATCACTGCACCCTCAAATGGATGGATTTATTCATGAGAAGGGGTGGGGGTGGGGGAGGAGGGGGGGTAAGAGTGGGGGACTTCTCAAAGGAAACTTACTTGTCAAGCAGGCAGTGTTTTGCTTGTATTAACAGTGTAATGTAAATGTTAGTTACAGCCTGTCTGATAAAGACATTTGACTTTAATTTTTTTCAGGTTGGGAAGACAACGTTGCGTACGGTGTTGCTCAACCTAGTAGACCTTACATCCCACCACCTCCTAGTAGTGGTAACTATCTCATCCATTTTCTTTTTCTTTATCTTAATTTTCCCTCTTCCTCCCTTTCCTCACTTTCAACCCTCAATACTCTCTTCTGGTCGATACTGATTCGACTAGAGGTGTTTAACAAATGCTTATAAACAGAATCCACCTGAAAATGAAACTTAAATATCCCATGATCCTACTCGTACAGCTATTGTTACAGTTGACCTTACTATTGTCACAGTTGACCTTACTGTTGTCACAGTTGACCTTACTATTGTCACAGTTGACCTTACTATTGTCACAGTTGACCTTACTATTGTCACAGTTGACCTTACTATTGTCACAGTTGACCTTACTATGGTCACAGTTGACCTCACTATTGTCACAGTTGACCTCACTATTGTCACAGTTGACCTCACTATTGTCACAGTTGACCTTACTATGGTCACAGTTGACCTCACTATTGTCACAGTTGACCTTACTATTGTCACAGTTGACCTTACTATTGTCACAGTTGACCTTACTATTGTCACAGTTGACCTTACTATTGTCACAGTTGACCTTACTATGGTCACAGTTGACCTCACTATTGTCACAGTTGACCTTACTATGGTCACAGTTGACCTCACTATTGTCACAGTTGACCTCACTATTGTCACAGTTGACCTCACTATTGTCACAGTTGACCTTACTATGGTCACAGTTGACCTCACTATTGTCACAGTTGACCTTACTATTGTCACAGTTGACCTTACTATTGTCACAGTTGACCTTACTATTGTCACAGTTGACCTTACTATTGTCACAGTTGACCTTACTATTGTCACAGTTGACCTTACTATGGTCACAGTTGACCTCACTATTGTCACAGTTGACCTCACTATTGTCACAGTTGACCTTACTATGGTCACAGTTGACCTCACTATTGTCACAGTTGACCTTACTATTGTCACAGTTGACCTTACTATTGTCACAGTTGACCTCACTATTGTCACAGTTGACCTTACTATTGTCACAGTTGACCTTACTATGGTCACAGTTGACCTCACTATTGTCACAGTTGACCTTACTATGGTCACAGTTGACCTTACTATTGTCACAGTTGACCTTACTATTGTCACAGTTGACCTTACTATTGTCACAGTTGACCTTACTATTGTCACAGTTGACCTTACTATTGTCACAGTTGACCTTACTGTTGTCACAGTTGACCTCACTATGGTCACAGTTGACCTCACTATTGTCACAGTTGACCTCACTATTGTCACAGTTGACCTTACTATGGTCACAGTTGACCTCACTATTGTCACAGTTGACCTTACTATTGTCACAGTTGACCTTACTATTGTCACAGTTGACCTTACTATTGTCACAGTTGACCTTACTATTGTCACAGTTGACCTTACTATTGTCACAGTTGACCTTACTATTGTCACAGTTGACCTTACTATTGTCACAGTTGACCTTACTATGGTCACAGTTGACCTCACTATTGTCACAGTTGACCTCACTATTGTCACAGTTGACCTTACTATGGTCACAGTTGACCTCACTATTGTCACAGTTGACCTCACTATTGTCACAGTTGACCTTACTATGGTCACAGTTGACCTCACTATTGTCACAGTTGACCTCACTATTGTCACAGTTGACCCTACTATTGTAACTATGGTAACCTTCATTAAACTTTGAACACTCTCAACCTGTCTTTTGTAAATATTAATTCAGAATTCTTTAGCATTTTTTTTTTGTCCCATTTTGATTTTTACATTTCTAATTTATCACTAAAATTTGACTTGGAAAGTAGTTGAGTATTAAACAGTAGAATGACACGCAATTGTTTCCTTCTATTCATCTGGCCCCCCTCCTCTTCCCCTAGAACCACCCCAGCCCCCCGGACCCTATGGTGTGGTATCGATCTATCCACCAGATGCTACTAGACAAGAAGCCGCTGAAGACGGGCTGTACGATTTGGTGGGTTCAACGACGTCCCCTGCTGCTCAACCACCACCTTCAGTGTATGCAAAACCACAAAAGATGAAGCCCCCTGTGAAGCCAAGACCCAGGGTAAGTTATATATCGTAGTATATATCATTCATGTGTGGAAGGTGAGTCTGATATACCTAGATAGCCCTCCCTCACCCACGCCCTCTGGAATCCAAAAACCAAGGGTAAGTTATATATCATATCAAAGTAGTGATCCTGAAAAACAGTCATGTGTGGAAGGTGAGTCTGATATACTTAGATACCCCCCCCCCCCCAGTCCCTCTGGATATCCAAAAACCAAGGGTAAGCAAAGTAGTGATCCTGAAAAACAGTCATGGATGGAACGTGAGTCTGATATACCTAGACACCCCCCCCCCCACCCACACCCCTCTTGAATCCAAGACCCAGGGTAAGTTATATATCATATCAAAGTAGTGATCCTGAAAAACAGTCATGGATGGAAGGTGAGTCTGATAATCCTAGATATCCCCCCCCCCCCCCTCCTCTCGTTGGGAATCCAAGACCCAGGGTAAGTTCTCCACTCTATCAAAGTTGTGAACGAGTCAATGTCAGTATTGAGTGCTATATTCACATATCTCTGGTGAAGCCAAGACCCACGGTGAGTTCTATATAGCACGTCACAGTTTCATCACAAACAAAGGCACATTGGATGACTCTAACATACATCTAAAAAATCCCAGGATGTGAAACCAAGACCGAGGAGAAGTTCCTCACGGAATCAAAGTTTTAACTCTGTGCAAGCCATGTTCGTATTGAGGGTGAGTCTTATATGAGTGGAAAGCACTGGTGAAGCTGAGACCCAAGGGGACTGTTCTCCACCATATGGAAGTTTAGTAATGTGAACAAGGCATGTTGAAACTAGGACATCTTATTACATTCGGCCCTTGCAGGTTTACTACATTCTACCGGTGCAGGTTTATTACATTCAGCCCATGCAGGTTTATTTCATTCGGCCCATGTAGGTTTATTACATTCGGCCCATGTAGGTTTATTACATTCGGCCCATGTAGGTTTATTACATTCTACCCGTGCAGATTTATTTCATTCAGCCCATGTAGGTCTATTACATTCGACCCATGCAGGTTTATTACATTCAGCCTAGATGCAGGTTTATTTCATTTGGGCCATGTAGGTTTATTTCAATCTGGTTTGGTTATTTCAGTCTAGAAAGAGCATTTTATCATTTTCCATTGAGAAATGGATTTGTAAGTATTTTCAGAGCGATCCTGCAGTAATTTGTATCAGGTAAGCGTTTATTTCAATGTGATATGGGAGATACTTTTATCATCTAATGTGTTGTATCATATGGATAAGCTATTGTTCTTAATGCATTGTTTTATCATATATTGTTCAGGCTATTGTTCTCAATGCATTGTTTTATCATACATTGTTCTGCTATTGTTCTTAATGCATTGTTATATCCTATATTGTTCAGGGTTTTGTCCTTAAGGCATTGTTTCATCATATATTGTTCAGGCTATTGTTCTTAAGGCATTGTTTCATCCTATATTGTTTAGGCTTTTGTTCTTAATGTTTTGTCTCATGTATTGTTTCACATCACCAGGTTTTAGAGTTATTTAGAACCCCATATCCATACCAGGTAGGCCAAGGTCGTTGCATGAGTCTTGTTGCCAACATTAACAAATTTACGAGCAGCCCCTCCCCCCTCCCCCTCTCATGCATATTCATTACTGTAATCAATTGGCAGTGCATGATGTTATAATAATGCTCTGAAATATTTCAAAAGTTTTTACATCCATTTCTCTGATTTTTGTGCATGATGTTACAGCCATAACTGGCTGTTATAAAATTCCCTTTTTATGTTGAGTTTTAAAGACTGCGATTGAAAAACAAAATTCGGACAGAAGCATGCCCATAATTGCAACTCTGCCTCCAACTGTGTAGGTACAATGTAAGAGGCAACCAGATTACATTAGTACAAAACGGCTACTCACAATAGTCTAAGAAAGCTAATTTCAACTCAAAATCAAGTCCAATTTTTGTGTTATTTCTTGATAAATCTTTAGTTTGTGCGATTGACTTACAATGGGTAACTCCTTTCCATTTCAATTATTTGATTTAGAAAGCAATAAATGGAGTTTTTCTTTTTCAAAGAATTGATAAAATACCCAGAAAGCATTGCAGCAACTGCATCAGGTATCATTAAGGCTGTGTTGGTTAAATGTATTCAATTACCGTGTAATTGATATGTTTTACGAGAAGAACAACAGAAAAACAAACGTTTTGAGATATTGTCCACACTGAATTTACCTGCTATAACTTCACATTAGCTTTCCTGTATCATACCCCCCCCACACCACCACCACCAACTCCTTGTGCCTCTCCCCCCACCCATCATCATCCTAACAAAAGGAACATAGGGTCTCAATTTCCAACTATATTTTGTTGTGGTTTTACTAAATATTGTCAGGAACAACTTGCAAAATGACAAATATGTGAAATTAATTGAAACTTAGTCTTTCTGTCTACTTTTTTTAGTATTAGTTGAATTTGTTTGTTTGTTTATTTATTTGTTTCATCACAAAAAAAATTACAATTTTAAAGGAAGTCTTCTATAAAGCCTGAATTGGCTTTTAAACAGAGTAGAAGACTCCCTGGTAAAAGAAGAAAAATATAATACAAGTTGAATGAGCAGAATGATACAGATACTTTAAGGAGTAATATCTAGACAGGATAACATTGTCCTAGTTCATAAAGAATTTAGCTGTACATAGAATTGAAATTTAATAATCATTAACTCTGTTGATTGATGATTGGCTCGTCACTCATGGAATACATATATTCCTCATCCCCATCTCGATAGACGTTATAGGCCATACACATACTTGAGATTAGAAACTGCTGTGATACTTGGCTTCAGTTTTTCAGTAATATTTAAATGGGACCCATCAGCCATGTCCAAAAGATCTGTAAATATCATTCATATATCATGCATATAAGGAGCAATATAACAGCCCCCCCCACACCCACCTCCCCCACCGCCAATGTCTTGTAGAGTACTAAATCATGCTCGACACAAACAGTTTTAAAAATTTAAAGTGGACGTAATTTGTAGTGCAGTTTTCAAATTCAACGATTTAGTTTTAACCGCCAAACTTGTGCATTTTGCCATATAATTGAATAAAGGAGACAAGGATTATAACATCTTCTATTTTTAGGAATTAAAAACATATTAGTATTTTCCCTCAGGAATTTTATATATTTTCCTTTTGTATTCACGCTTTTCTTGAATTATTCTCTTGAAGTTATTAAATTATTAAGCATTTGGAGACACCATCCCTGGCTTTGACGATATTTATCCTATGCACTGAACATATTAAATTAACAACTTGTATGCATTTATACTATCCCTACAGACCCCCTCCTTGAGATTGTGGAAAAGCTTCAGGACTATATAGCATTTAAAAGGATGTTGTTGTGTTTTCCAGATGTTATGTTTTAGTTCTTTAGAGTGACATGTTTTTGTGGCTATCACTGTGGGGTGGAATGTTTGAAAGATTGTCAGCTTGACATCCAAAAACCACAAAAAAAATAAACAATTGTGGAATAACTCTTTTTGCCCATTCACTTGGAAGTACTTAACCATTTGACATAACAAGTTCCTATTTGGTTAGATATTTGATTCAGATCTGTGGTATTCCAGGATACTTTGTTTGGTTGTTCTGATATTGATATAAAGTTAAAAGAAAACTTATATATTATCTTTTGGCTTTAGACAGTTAATATCAATCAACAGGTTAGCAGGTGATTGTACTTTGATACAGGTTCAGTAATTATTCCTGAAAGTGGTTCTTTTGAACATGTTTCTTCAGAACATGTTTCTTTAGAATTTTTTTCAGAACACGTTCCTTCAGAACGTGTTTCTTCAGAACATGTTCCTTTAGAACATGTTTCTTTAGAAATTGTTTGTTCAGAACGTGTTTCTTTAGAACATGTTTCTTCAGAACATGTTTCTTTACATGTTTCTTTATAACATGTTTGTTCAGAATGTGTTTCTTTAAAACATGTTTCTTCAGAACATGTTTCTTTAGAACATGTTTGTTCAGAATGTGTTTCTTTAAAACATGTTTCTTCAGAACATGTTTCAATTGAACATGTTTCTTTAGAACACGTTTCTTTAGAATGCATTTCTTCAGAACAAGTTTCTTTAGAACATGTTTCTTTAGAACATGTTTCTTTAGAACATGTTTCTTTAGAACATGTTTCTTCAGAACATGTTTCTTCAGAACATATTTCTTTACAACATGTTTCTTTACAACATGTTACTTTAGAATATGTTTCTTTAGGATGTGTTTCTTCAGGATGTGTTTCTTCAGAACATGAATGCTTGCTCTGTTGTGACTACTAGGTACTGGGCATTTCCATGGTAACGGAAAGTTGTTTTGACTACTGATAACAACATTTCAAAACACATTCCTTAAATTCCATCAAATGAGAAGTCACTATTGTATGAGTACCTTTCATTTTTTTGGTTAAATATGAATATTTATGAGCTGGTAACAGGAAGGATGTTAAAACCGACATTACCAGCGATTTTTCATAAACTCTGTGAAGTTAATTATTCTATTTTGTTGATAAAGTTGATAAATGCAATCATTAGAGTTTTAGCTATACTATACCACTCCCATTTGAAAATACCCAATTTTGATTACATTAAATATAATGACTTGAGTCGATTAATAATTGGTAACGGAAGGACGGTAGTGGAAGGACAAAAGGTTTACCTAACATAAACTGCACAAGTGATGTGCTTTTATATTAATGATACAACAAGAATACTGCTGCAGAGTAAAATGTCATGTAAAAATTTGTTTTAGTTGCATGCATTTGAGTTTGTGGTGCTACGTCCACTTCAGTGTGGAATGGCCCCTACTACTTCTGGAAGACTTTCTGAAGACAACTTCATTTTACTATAAAAAATATAAATCATTAAAACTGTGATTATGAATAATTTGAAATAATTTTGAATTTCCGATTCCTCAGAGATTGGATCAATCCAAGTTCGAACACTTGGCCAAGACCCTCAACCAGGGTCCATCCCCTAGAATCGTGGGCCCACATCCGGCCAAATCGTTAATGTCCCCTGTCAGAGACAATGGTGGCGGCTACGCCCAGCCCCATGATGCCGTTTTAGGTGGCTCAAAATTGGCCATAGGGTCTGGCGTCTACGCACAACCAGCGGATGCCTTAACTGGTGGCCAGGTGAGAAAGTCATTTAACCTTTGGGTTGCCAGGTGAGAAAGTCATTTAACCTTCTGGTGCCCTTGGACGCACCACACCTCTCCTCTTGCAATTGTACTGGCAGAGGAGCAAACCCAACCATTATCGTTGGCCTATTTGATGGAGATGTCTGTGATGAGCAACCTCGTTTATATTATCTAAAATATTGTCAACCTTCTCCCCTCCCACTTCACCAACCTTCTCCCCTCGCCTCCTCGCCTCCACCAACCCTCACCCTTCACCAACCCTCCCTCTTCACCAACCCTCCTATCTGTCCCATTCACCAACCCTCTCACTCCCTTCACCAGCCCTCCCCCTTCACCAACCCTCTCATCTCCCCTTCAGCAGCCCTCACCCTTCACCAACCATCACCCCCCCTTCACCAACCCCTCTCTTCTTCCCTTCACCAGCCCTCACCCTTCACCAACCATCACCCCCCCTTCACCAACCCCTCTCTTCTTCCCTTCACCAGCCCTAACCCTTCACCAACCCTCTCCCCTCACCCTTCACCAACCCTCTCCCCTCACCCTTCACCAACCCTCTCCCCTCACCCTTCACCAACCTTCTCTTCTCCCCTTTACTAGCCCTCACCCTTCACTAGCCCTCACCCTTCACCAACCCTCTCCCCTCACCCTTCACCAACCCTCTCCCCTCACCCTTCTCCAACCCTCTCTTCTCCCCTTTACTAGCCCTCACCCTTCACCAACCCTCTCCCCTCACCCTTCACCAACCCTCTCCCCTCTTCCTTCACCAACCTTCTCTTCTCCCCTTTACTAGCCCTCACCCTTCACTAGCCCTCACCCTTCACCAACCCTCTCCCCTCACCCTTCACCAACCCTCTCCCCTCACCCTTCACCAACCCTCTCCCCTCACCCTTCACCAACCTTCTCTTCTCCCCTTTACTAGCCCTCACCCTTCACTAGCCCTCACCCTTCACCAACCCTCTCCCCTCACCCTTCACCAACCCTCTCCCCTCACCCTTCACCAACCTTCTCTTCTCCCCTTTACTAGCCCTCACCCTTCACCAACCCTCTCCACTCACCCTTCACCAACCCTCTCTTTTCTCTTCACCAACCCTCACCCTTCACCAACCCTCTCCCCTCACCCTTCACCAACCTTCTCTTCTCCCCTTCACCAGCCCTAACCCTTCACCAACCCTCTCCACTTACCCTTCACCAGCCCTCTCTTTTCTCTTCACCAGCCCTCATCCTTCACCAACCCTCTCCCCTCACCCTTCACCAACCTTCTCTTCTCCCCTTTACTAGCCCTCACCCTTCACTAGCCCTCACCCTTCACCAACCCTCTCCCCTCACCCTTCACCAACCCTCTCCTCTCACCCTTCACCAACCTTCTCTTCTCCCCTTTACTAGCCCTCACCCTTCACTAGCCCTCACCCTTCACCAACCCTCTCCCCTCACCCTTCACCAACCCTCTCCTCTCACCCTTCACCAACCTTCTCTTCTCCCCTTTACTAGCCCTCACCCTTTACTAGCCCTCACCCTTCACCAACCCTCTCCCCTCACCCTTCACCAACCCTCTCCCCTCACCCTTCACCAACCTTCTCTTCTCCCCTTTACTAGCCCTCACCCTTCACTAGCCCTCACCCTTCACCAACCCTCTCCCCTCTCCCCTCACCCTTCACCAACCCTCTCCCCTCACCCTCCACCAACCTTCTCTTCTCCCCTTTACTAGCCCTAACCCTTCACCAACCCTCTCCACTCACCCTTCACCAACCCTCTCTTTTCTCTTCACCAGCCCTCACCCTTCACCAACCCTCTCCCCTCACCCTTCACCAACCTTCTCTTCTCCCCTTCACCAGCCCTAACCCTTCACCAACCCTCTCCACTCACTCTTCACCAACCCTCTCTTTTCTCTTCACCAGCCCTCACCCTTCACCAACCCTCTCCCCTCACCCTTCACCAACCCTCTCCCCTCTCCCCTCACCCTTCACCAACCTTCTCTTCTCCCCTTTACTAGCCCTCACCCTTCACTAGCCCTCACCCTTCACCAACCCTCTCCCCTCACCCTTCACCAACCCTCTCCCCTCACCCTTCACCAACCTTCTCTTCTCCCCGTTACTAGCCCTCACTCTTCACCAGCCCTCACCCTTCACCAACCCTTTCCCCTTCCCGCTTCATAATCCCTCTCCCTGAGAAAGTAATCAACCTCCAAGAAAAAGAATAACAACCCTGCACTAGATCAGAGAATTGGTTAGAATATGTATCATTAGTGGTGATATTTGTATGTGAATGATAGGGAAGTTGTCCTACACAAGGGGGAAGTTGTCCGTTACATGGGGGAAGGTTGTTGCATTCTGGTCTATGCGGTGGGAGCACATAGACACTGTGTGCGGTAATGTCTCATTTCTCATCCTTATTCCCTCACACAGAATCAAAGAGTGAGGATGAAATCAGCCGAGAAGTCGTCTCCGAAGTCCACCCCTCACGACAAACCCCGATCCAAAAAGAAACAGCAGGATAAAAAGAAGAAGAAGTCAGAAGATCCCGAGAAGGACAACACTGACAAATTCCTGGAGGAACTCGAGAGACTTATAGGTATGAGCTTATGAATATTCATGATCAAATAAACCATGCCAGCCAGTAATGGTGACCATGTTAGAAGCTTATGAATATTCATGATCAAATAAACCATGGCAGCCAGTAATGGTTACCATGTTAAAGCTTATGAATATTCATGATCTAATAATCCGTACCAGCCAGTAAGTGACCATGTTATAGAAGCTTATGAATATTCATGATCAGATAAACCGTGCCAGCCAGTAATGGTGACCATGTTAGAAGCTTATGATCAAATTTGATCAAATATGATTATGATCAAAATATGATCAAATGATCAGATTAGATTATGATCAGATTATGTCAAATATGATCAAATATTCATGATCAAATAATCCATGCCTGCCAGTAATGGTGACCATGTTAGGAAGTTCAATGAAAGTACACTGTTAGGTATGGAAAGCTTATGAATATTCATGATCAAATAAACCATGCCAGCCAGTCATGGTGACCATGTTAGAAACTTATTAATATTCATGATCAAATAAACCATGCCAGCCAGTAATGGTTACCATGTTAGAAGCTTATGAATATTCATGATCAAATAAACCATACCAGCCAGTAATGGTTACCATGTTAGAAGCTTATGAATATTCATGATCAAATAAACCATACCAGCTAGTAATGGTTACCATGTTAGAAGCTTATGAATATTCATGATCAAATAAACCATGCCAGCCAGTAATGGTGACCATGTTAGAAGCTTATGAATATTCATGATCAAATAAACCATGCCAGCCAGTAATGGTTACCATGTTAGGAAGTTCAATGAAAGTACACTGTTAGGTATGGAAAGCTTATGAATATTCATGATCAAATAAACCATACCAGCCAGTAATGGTTACCATGTTAGAAAGTTCAATGACAGTACACTGTTAGGTATAGGACGAAGGGAACCAACGAGTCGGGACAACTTTGTCTATTTAGTGACTCTCGTGTCAAGCTTCAAAGAACTTTGTACTGACAGTTTTACTGTAGTGTCATGTCCTGCTTCAGAGCACTCGTATTGTTAGTACGAGCAGTATGAAATAACATGTTTCTATCAGATCAAGGTTAGGAACTGTTTGTACTGTCCGAACGAGTGCTTTGAAGCATGACACGGGAGGACAGTTTAGAAAGGTAATAGCATTAGGAAATTGTCCCAACTGGCTGATAAAGGTTAGGAACTGTTCATACTGTCAGTACTAGTGCTTTAAAGCATGATTTGAGAGGACAGCATAGAGTGGTATTAGCATTTGAATCAGATAAGGGTTAGGAACTGTTAATACTGTCAGTACTAGTGCTTTGAAGCATGATAGGAATACTGTAGGATTCATAGGAATACAGGAATATAACAGTATTTATAGGAACACTGTAGTACAGCATAGTATAGTATTAGCATTAGAATCAGATAAGGGTTAGGAACTGTTCATACTGTCAGTACGAGTGCTTTGAAGCATGATAGGGAAAACAGTATAGAGTGGTATGAGCATTAGAATCAGATTTCATTAAGAACTGTTCATACTGTCAGTACGAGAGCATGATATGAGAGGACAGTATCGAGTGGTATTAGCACTAGAATCAGATAAAGGTAAGGAACTGTTCATACTGTCAGTAAGAGGGCTTTAAAGCATCATGTGGGAGGACAGTATAGCAGGCACAAAATTATCCACTTCCTCCATGGTCATGAATATTCATTAAATGTTAATTTATTGAAGGATATGTATGAGAAGGGAGTCTGTTCTTCTTTGTTCATGACAATGAACTCCCCTCTGAACACTAAGGTTATTTGTTGTTTTTCTGTCTGCATTTATTTATGTTTAGCTTTATTTGACTTCAGTTATTGTGTATATTTATTTGCATTTGTTTGTATTTATTTTACTTATATGTATGTATGTATTTATTTATATTTATTTATTTTGCAGGACAAGCTGCTCCTGATGACTGTCCAATATCAAAGAGTAATACAGTTGATCCTTATCCTGTAAGAATTTTTTAATTCTTTATTTTCTTAGAATCATTTATTAAATAGTATTAACTCTAAAAATATGACTCCTCATTGATCAAACTTCATATATCTTCATGATCCATATTTTTTTCATTATTTCATTATGAACATTAAACTCTCCATTGTACTGTGTAAAAGCAAAATTTTAAAAATTCGTAAAAATTAAACGGTCAATTAATAAGTGGGTGTTATGAACAAACAGAATGCAATGTTTTGGGAGAAATTTCTTTTTTCCAATGTATGTATGTATTTATGTATTTAAGATCCTCCTGCAAGCAGGAACTAGCGAATAAGCCTCATTGGCTTATCAAAGCCGCAAGCTGACCGAAGTCAGTCCCTTACATTCATATTTAACGTCCATCATTATGAATTGTCAATTGTCAACAACTCTGTAACTGGACGACATACATTAATCTTGGAGTGACTCGAACCGGGGACCTTATGATTGATAGGCACCGGCGTTAACCACTGAGCTAACACTCCACTTGTACATGTACCTGAAAACATTTTATTGCAAAGTAGATGTTTGTGTTTGCTTGTCCTACTTTCCGGTTAGTCCGAACAAAGATTGCTACTGTTCAAATAGGAAACACAATTCTGATCTTTCTCACTCAGTGCTCGTTAATCAGCGGAAAATAAGTGTCTGCCATGTTCTCGATATATGTTTCATTTTACATTAACAATAAACGACGTGCGCAAAACAGGGAGGAAGTTTGTAATTTTATCTTGATATTTTATCACTATTATGAGTGAATAATATGATTCAAGCTATGAAATTTGCATTGTCATTTGAATAGATCACTTTTAGACTTGATAAAGTCTTCATCTGACAAGCATCTATATAATACATCGGAGAAGATGTTAATTAGATTTGTTTTTGCCATTACTACACCTTCAGTAACCATGGAGATTATACATTATAAGACTTGATCAAGTCTTCATGACAAGCATCTATAATACATAAGACAAAGATGATAGTTAGATGTGTCTCCCATGACTACACCTTCAGTAACCATGGAGATTATACATTATAAGACTTAATCAAGTCTTCATGACAAGCATCTATAATACATAAGACAAGAAGATGATGGTTAGATGTGTCTCCCATGACTACACCTTCAGTAACCATGGAGATTATACATTATAAGACTTGATCAAGTCTTCATGACAAGCATCTATAATACATAAGACAAGAAGATGATAGTTAGATGTGTCTCCCATGACTACACCTTCAGTAACCATGGAGATTATACATTATAAGACTTGATCAAGTCTTCATGACAAGCATCTATAATACATAAGACAAGAAGATGATAGTTAGATGTGTCTCCCATGACTACACCTTCAGTAACCATGGAGATTATACATTATAAGACTTGATCAAGTCTTCATGACAAGCATCTATAATACATAAGACAAGAAGATGATAGTTAGATGTGTCTCCCATGACTACACCTTCAGTAACCATGGAGATTATACATTATAAGACTTGATCAAGTCTTCATGACAAGCATCTATAATACATAAGACAAGAAGATGATAGTTAGATGTGTCTCCCATGACTACACCTTCAGTAACCATGGAGATTATACATTATAAAACTTGATCAAGTCTTCATGACAAGCATCTATAATACATAAGACAAAGATGATAGTTAGATGTGTCTCCCATGACTACACCTTCAGTAACCATGGAGATTATACATTATAAGACTTGATCAAGTCTTCATGACAAGCATCTATAATACATAAGACAAGAAGATGATAGTTAGATGTGTCTCCCATGACTACACCTTCAGTAACCATGGAGATTATACATTATAAGACTTGATCAAGTCTTCATGACAAGCATCTATAATACATAAGACAAAGATGATAGTTAGATGTGTCTCCCATGACTACACCTTCAGTAACCATGGAGATTATACATTATAAGACTTGATCAAGTCTTCATGACAAGCATCTATAATACATAAGACAAGAAGATGATAGTTAGATGTGTCTTCCATGACTACACCTTCAGTAACCATGGAGATTATACATTATAAGACTTGATCAAGTCTTCATGACAAGCATCTATAATACATAAGACAAGAAGATGATAGTTAGATGTGTCTCCCATGACTACACCTTCAGTAACCATGGAGATTATACATTATAAGACTTGATCAAGTCTTCATGACAAGCATCTATAATACATAAGACAAAGATGATAGTTAGATGTGTCTCCCATGACTACACCTTCAGTAACCATGGAGATTATACATTATAAGACTTGATCAAGTCTTCATGACAAGCATCTATAATACATAAGACAAGAAGATGATAGTTAGATGTGTCTTCCATGACTACACCTTCAGTAACCATGGAGATTATACATTATAAGACTTGATCAAGTCTTCATGACAAGCATCTATAATACATAAGACAAGAAGATGATAGTTAGATGTGTCTCCCATGACTACACCTTCAGTAACCATGGAGATTATACATTATAAGACTTGATCAAGTCTTCATGACAAGCATCTATAATACATAAGAGAACATGTCAGTTAGATTTGTTTCGCCATGACTACACCTTCAGTAACCATGGAGATTATACATTTTTAGACTTGATCAAGTCTTCATGACAAGCATCTATAATACATAAGACAAGATGTTAATTGGATTTGTTTCACCATTGCTACACCTTCAGTAACCATGGAGATTATACATTTTTTTTCCACAGACTCTCAAGGACAAGAAACAGCAGAAGAAAAAAGTCAAAAAGGTGAATGCAGTTTTTCTCATTCTCATTCTCTTTATTTTTTTTATATATTTTACAATTTAATTTAAAGTGGTTATATATTTTTTGGTGTCCCGAATGTGAAAACAATTGAGTCACTCCTATCGACCTTGCAAAATTGTGAGGGGTACCGCGGATTTCAAAGTCGGCAATGACTATAACGTGGACCGCAAAGTCGTTAATTACTCATATTACGGTTAGATTCATCCAACACGGCAACATACACAAATATTGTACTCAAAGCTGAAGCCAATTGAATTAATCAGGTCACACATCTGGAGTCTATACATGCTAAGTTCTTCAATACCGCCCTTATTTCCTTTTCAAGAGACAATTTTATACTGTAGTTTTGATTTAATAAATTACAGTAGTTATTTTTGGTTTGCTGTATCAACTTGGATTCCCTGTCTATTGTGGTTTTGAAATATTAATTGTTCAAGGTCAAATTTATTTTTCATTTTGTCATACAAAACTCAAGAACAAGTAATAATTAATAAAACTGAGGAATGATGATATGTGATCAACACTAACAGATACAGTGCTTGTTAATTAAAGCTAGTGATCAGTTGGGTGTGCAAGGAAAGGAAAAACTAGGTTTATATATGATAAAAAAAATTTTTTACCATCTACATAAATGCAGGTCACATGTCTATGTAACAGGTGTTGGTATTGCTACTGTCAATAAAGCATAGTGTTTAGACTCTTTTGAAAAGCTAGCAGAGAATTATTTGATTTATTTGTAGAACAAAGTTTGTGCCAGATGTTGTAAAAATAATTATTAAGCTGTAATTTACCATGAACAGTGTTATGGCGGGTCACACATGTTGATGGGGGGGGGGGAGGGTTGGTGAAGGGAGGAGGGTTGGTGAAGGGAGGAGGGTTGGTGAAGGGGAGGGGTTAGTGAAGGGGGAGGGGTAGTGAAGGGGGAGTGGGTTAGTGAAGAGGGAGGGGGTTAGTGAAGGGGGAGGGTTTGTAAAGGGGAGGGGAGAATTGGATCTGACAAGATGTATGCAATGCAACAGTAGTAAGATAGACATACCACCAGTATTAAAAGGAGTGGAGATGTTTTCTAACATGCACCACCACCCTATCCCCCCCCATCCCCTCACCCCTTGCAATACCCAAAACTCATGTTATTTTATAACAATGTTATTTCAGATGAAGAAAACGAAAATTAAACCAGGCAAGCCGAAGGGACATCTCCGGGACCTTCAGATCGAGGACTTGAAATTTAACGAATCAGGGGTACCGCCATTTATCGAACAATGCACCCACTTTATTGAGAGAGAAGGTAACAAAATGAAGGTGTTCTTATTTTCAGTTCTAAGCATTTCCATTACAATCATTCTGTTTTGCAATTGGTCAATTGCACCATCCATAGCCTAACATGTTAACCATATGGGAAATTGAATCCTAAGCATAAATTTGTAGACATGTAAAAACTATAGACTTGAGATGTTGATAAACCAATGAGGTCTGTTATTGTTTGAAGTACATCTGTTCTTTGATTTTACTACATAGCCAATAATTTATGTTAAGATGACAGATATGTCAGTAATCTTTCCACAAACTTTCCAAGGAACCCTAAAGAAACCTGTTAAAAACAGATTATGTGATAAATTGAACCTTGTAGCTTAGCAAAGCTTACTTTGCAAAAAAACCCACCCCAAAACAGGTCGTACTATCTTGGCATTAGTAAGAGGGAAAACTTTGTTGTTGAAATCGTTATCATTGAAAATGGAGGAGGAAGGATATGTAATGAATGTGCCCCCCTCTCGCCCTCCCCTATTTCCTCCTTTTTCTCCCTCTCCTCCTCTCTTACCCTCCCTCTTCCCCCTTCTCTTTCTCTCTTCCCCCTACTCCCTTTCCCATTCTCTCCCTCCCCGCTACTCTCTCCACCCCTCTCTCTTCCCCCCTTCACTCTTCCCCCCACCTCTCTCTCTTCCCCCATGCTATTTCCCTCCCCCACTTCTTTATAGTTTGTTGTCATGGAAACATAATTCATTCACATTGGTCTTTACCCACAGGTATTACATCAGAGGGTATTTATAGGATGCCCGGAAAGACGCAAGACATTGATGAGATCTTGACACACTTTGATCAAGGTTAGTTTTGCAAGAGCAGTGGCATAGCCAGAGGGGAGGGGGGGGGGGGTGGGCAGGGGCAGAAATTTCAGGGGAAAAGTGGGGACGGACCAATAAAGCAGAAAGATAAGCATTTGTTATAGTACAAGCCGTTACTAGGTACTTGCTACTGGGGGCATGGGAACAGAGATGTGTGTGTTTGTCCCGTCTCAAGACGAAACATGCCTAAGCGACTGCTCGCAAGTTGGTGGAGACAAAGACGTTATCCTATCTTACAGGTCTCAACAAATAGTTTCAAAAGTACTTGGCGACTGTGACTAAAATTCTACTCGCCAAGACGTAAAATTCACTCACCACTATGATTGCTGTTCAAGTTTCCATAGTACAGATCTACAACATCAATACTTTCTGTTAAGAAAGGTTAGGCACTTAGGCAGATACACGGTGCTACGGAATTGCAAAAATTATGTTTCTGTGCAGTATGAAATTTTAACTTTTTCCACCAAAAGTGAGTTTTGAACAAAGCAAAACATGTCGCAGAATCATAAATAAGCAGCTAGGTCTACTGCAGTGTCTCAAACAATTAAAAAATAAGATAGCCTAGCTTCTGTTACATTAGGGCTCCGCTATTACTAGGCATGTACTAAACAGTAGCTAGGTGTCTGCGAGTCCTAAGCCTATGCAGTACCTCACTGCTACTTTGAAATGCTGATCATTCGATTTACACTATGTGTAACCAGTTACCTACAAGTGTAACCAGTTACCTACAAGTGTAACCAGTTACCTACATGTGTAACCAGTTACCAACATGTGTAACCACTAACATTCATGTGTAACCAGTTACCTACACGGGTATCAGTTACCTATATGTGTAAGGTATGTAACCAGCTACCTACATGTGTAACCACTTCACCTTCATGAGTAACCGCTTCACTTTCATGTATAAACCACACACACATTTGTATTTTCTTCTCAGATCCAGACTTTGTGCTAGAAAGTATGAATTATACCATCAACGCCACAGCTTCTGCCATCAAGCAATTCTTTACCAGACTTCCAGAGCCGATCCTGCCGTACGACGTACAGCACGAACTCATTGAGAGATACAGCCGTAAGAACCTCTTGTCATGCTCACTTGTTGGTTGAATGTTTAAATGGTGCCTGGTGGAAAAAACAAACTTGATCTGTCTCTGTATTTAGAATAGATATCGAATTTATGAGGAAGTTTGTGAACGTTGAATACGTGCATAGAGAGTGCCTGGGAAAGCAAATTCCTACTCGCTGCATTGAGAGGTAAACTAAATGAAGGAAATTTCTACCTTTTGTGTTTGAATGTTCAGGGTTTGTGTTAAAGCTAGATATAATACCCTTAATAATACCCGTAAGGGTATTTAATAATAATTATAAGGGTATATAATAATAATAATAATAATATTACCCTTAACCCATTGGTTTCTCCTTGTATGAGCCCCACACTGTCTCATGTGATAATCTGTTTGAGTTTGTAGCTTTGAGGGGTGAAGACTTTGTAAAGTGACTCATTATTATTTTGTCTTCTGTTGGTTTTTGTTTTCCTACAGAGATTGACACAGACACATTCTGTGATGAACTGTACTCTGCAATCCACAGTATTACACCACAGAGACTCAGCATCCTGAAGTATATGATGTTACATTTAGAAAGGTAAGTAGACTTAAGGCTATTGGTTAATATGATGGACATGATGGGGCTAGATGGGGAGGGGTAGGGGGGAGGGGTAGGGGGAGTGTTCTGTGATGAACTGTACTCTGCAATCCACAGTATTACACCACAGAGACTCAGCATCTTGAAGTATATGATGTTATATTTAGAAAGGTAAGTAGACTTAAGGCTATTGGTTAAAATGATGGACATGATGGGGTTAGGTGGGGAGGGGCAGGGGTAGGGGGAGGAGGAGTGTTCTGTGATGAACTGTACTCTGCAATCCACAGTATCACACCACAGAGACTAAGCATCCTGAAGTATATGATGTTACATTTAGAAAGGTAAGTAGACTTCAGGCTATCGGTTAAAATGATGGACATGATGGGGTTTGGTGGGGAGGGGCAGGGGTAGGGGGTGGAGGAGTGTTCTGTGATGAACTGTACTCTGCAATCCACAGTATCACACCACAGAGACTCAGCATCCTGAAGTATATGATGAGTAAGATGGAGGGTGGAAGCGGGGAAAGGGGGGCAGGTTGATAAGATGGGAGTAAGGTGGAGTGGGGGAGGGGGGTAGGTTGATTAGATGGGAGTAAGATGGGTGGAAGTGGGGGAGAGGGAGGGGGATGGTTGATGAGATGGGAGTAAGATGGAGGGTGGAAGCGGGGAAAGGGGGGCAGGTTGATAAGATGGGAGTAAGGTGGAGGGTGGGAGTGGGGGGAGGGGGGTAGGTTGATTAGATGGGAGTAAGATGGAGGTTGGGAGTGGGGGGAGGGGGGTGGTTGATAAGATGGGAGTAAGATGGAGGTTGGGAGTGGAGGGAGGGGGGCAGGTTGATAAGATGGGAGTAAGATGGAGGTTGGGAGTGGGGGGAGGGGGGTAGGTTGATACGATGGGAGTAAGATGGAGGTTGGGAGTGGGGGGAGGGGGGTAGGTTGATAAGATGGGAGTAAGATGGAGGTTGGGAGTGGAGGGAGGGGGGTAGGTTGATAAGATGGGAGTAAGATGGAGGTTGGGAGTGGGGGGAGGGGGGTAGGTTGATACGATGGGAGTAAGATGGAGGTTGGGAGTGGGGGGAGGGGGTGGTTGATAAGATGGGAGTAAGATGGAGGGTGGAAGTGGGGGAGGGGGTGGTTGATAAGATGGGAGTAAGATGGAGGTTGGGAGTGGGGGGAGGGGGGTAGGTTGATAAGATGGGAGTAAGATGGAGGTTGGGAGTGGGGGGAGGGAGGGGGTGGTTGATGAGATGGGAGTAAGATGTCGGGTGGAAGTGGGGGAGTGGGTTTGTTGATTGGAAGTTGCAATCTGTTGGACCTTGCTATTTTGGTGGTTATTAATCAACCATTTTCTTTTCCTTTTAGGATAATGCAACAGAGCGAACAAAACAAGATGACCTCCGACAACATTTCCACCTGTTGGTGGCCGTCCATGTTGCACCCTCGGAGTCAGTCTTTCGATGATCTGGCCATTGAGGCTCAGCTGGCCAACATCTTCAGGCTGCTCATCGAGAGAACAGACTTCTTCTTCGGAGAAGCGGTACAGGAGGAAGAGATGGTGGAGGATGGAGATACCCAGGCTCTCCTCTCCAATCAGATGGAAGGCATGGGCGAAGAACTGCGATAGGTCAAAGGTCACCAGTGGAGCACCGCAGAGGAAGGAACGTGTCTGCCAACTGTGGGTATATGATGGTGTAGTGGAGCTAATGTGCCGTGCATGTGTATGAGTACCCTGGTGTGATGTCACTGGATGATGAATATGCAAGAGCATGTTGCTATAGCGACAAGAGGTCAGCTGGATAATTTTGCATGTCTTCACATCTAGATTCATGTTCATGACCAACATGAAGAGAGGCTTGATGAGTAGAGAGAAGAGTGAATACCGAAAGGTCATAAGTTCAAACACGATGAACTTCAAAAGTGAATTTACTATCCGCTGATAAAGGGTCACGACAGATGTTATAGGCCGTGAAATGTAAAGGTCAAAGGTTATCTACATTGATCATACACATACAACATTTCGAAAATGTGATAATAGTCTCGGGTAAGCTGTGTTGATATGCAATTGTGGTCTTGACTTTATGAACTCTCTCTTCAGGGTCAAAGGTCAAAACTTAGGTGAAATTACTATAGTTTTCTCTTTGATAATCTGAACCTTGTGGATCAGTCGTTAGTTCAATCTCAAGGAACTCTATCGCTAAGCAAAATTAGAAATGAAATGTCTCCCTCTATGGCAAGGAAATGAAAAAAAGAAAATGTTGATGCTTGAATTTTAGCTAGTCGACATATTTCAAAAGTTTCTGGGAGGATTTGGTCAGTATTTTTGAAAAGTCCTACAAAGAATGTTCATGGTTTTTCACTATTCAGATGGTGCTGGGCAAGCCATTTGTAGTATATCTGAGCCACACTTTCAACATTTTCTCAAAGTCAGTAGTGAAACGGGTCACATTTCAAACATTTCCCATTTCTTTATTTACAAGCTGTTTTGTGTGAGATGTTAAAGCAACAAAATTTTATTTTAAAGCATGGAAGTTATTATTTCATTTCATTTTAGTCTACCTGTGAGAGTTTTTTCTTAAAAAAATTATATAAAACATCAAGGTGAAAAGTTTGATGCCTGAAATCACTGCCTTTTTATTTATTGGCAGTGAGCTGTTTATTTGGAATTGTACAGTATTCAATAGGCAGTAGAAGTGGCATTTTAACTCATTAACAAGAAAAATTCAGAATTAAACTTAAAAGAATGGTAAAAACGAACTAGAGAAACTTTTTGTTTAAATTTTTTTTTTAAACCTTTTTGTTAACATTGGCTAGCAGTTTGTATGGTTTCATAACTATTTAGGACATACAGCTAATGAATTTTCACGCTAAAAGGCAAATAATAATAATAATAATAATGGCAAATTTAGAATAACTAACCGAGTGAGTGGACTGCTAGTTTATTAATAAAACAATGCTAGATTGAGTCAAAACATATTTTCAGCCATTTTGAAATTTGGTATTCTGTAGCAGATACCAGAACCTATGTCTCAGGCTTCATAAAACAGATGCAAAGGAATGATTTAAGAATTGCCACTCCGGTAAAGTTGTAAAATGTCAAACCGTTTTGAGTTAATGGATAAGGAATGTTTCAGTCACTCGTAGGTATCGTTGTCACAGTAACGCAGTCTGTTAAATCATTGTTCAGTGAGAGTTTGTGAGTAGATCCTTGGTCAGTGTGCTATCCTTCATACTTGATACCTACTTGGGATGATTAACATTCTCCAATGATGAATATGCATGAGCTGCTTGGGGTCATTGACCTGTATAACTTGAATTGAGACATGGCTCTAGATACCCTACGTGTCCGTAAGGCAAAAGTGGGTCGCAAAATGTTTTTTGGTAGGTTATGTGTGGGACTTTCAGGATGTAATAAGCAGCAGTTATTTTTACGACGCTTTAAGCGACCACAAATGTGTCAGAAACCTGTACAAAAGGAATTAAGACACCAAGCTTAAGACAATACCGCAGAGTGGGTCGCCAACATTTTTGGGTAGGTTTTGTGGGGGACTTTCAGGATGTCAGAGAGGTTAGCGTAAAGAGTCTCTTTGTAGTTCACATTGATCATTTTTTGGGCTCCCACAGTGTTTGAAACTTGTGTGGTTCCAATTAGGTTAACAATTGCATTCTCCACCCTCTCCTGAAACCCTGTTCTCAAAACTTTATCACAGTTAGCCTAGTCAATTTGGAAGCCAGGGATAATGTTGTTATTGCATGGCAAAATGATAATCAAAATATTACCTCTTTGGCCTTATGTGTGTCTATATGTGTAGAAGCAGCAGCTGAACGTAAAACGGTGATTTTTTTTGCAACTACAAAATTCCATTCGCGGACCTTCACTTTTAAGTTAAGAAAGGACTTGTAGTAATACTGTGAATCCTACGGAGTAAATAATACCCACTGATATCAACATGAGGGGGGCAGTTGGGGGGTGGGGTGGTGGGAGGTTACCTTCAATATAATGACCTTGGATTCCCTGGCTAAAGAATATGGTCACTTTAACCCTGATTACGTTACCTGTGACTAACTTGCTACCTTGGACGATGGTATCATTGAAAGTGGTTTGGATGGAGAAGTCAAGTGATAAAGTACTAAGCTCACATAAAGTGTGACTGTGAATAGATTGACAGTATGCCTTACACAATAAGCACTGATCCATGTTGTGGATATTGCTGTCTTTGTTTTTTTCTATGTAATTTTTCAATATTTGCGTCCTTTGTTGAGTATACGAGTGTTTCGATCGTCTCGGTTCTGTTTCAGTAAAAAGTTGAATGTTTCAATAAGAATTTTTTTCATTTTTTTTTTTATTGCAGAATCATGTGACATGTAATTTGTTGGCACTTTTTTTTTTTAATACTTTGTTTTTCTTAATATTTTTTTTTTTTATATATGACGTAATTTGTGATATTCGAAAAATAAACTTGTAATATAATAATCATCAACTGTATATTGGTTAAGTGTAAAAGGTGAAAATATTTCAATTATGCTTGCTTCTCCTTTGTCTTGAATGGGCAGCCTTTATCTGTTTAAACTTTGGAATTAATCTTACTAATGCCTAGGTTACCTAAAAAACACTGTCGTTTACGTTTTAATCATGTGTCGTAATTCGTACAGGCCACCGTGTGGGAAGTTTGTTGGTCTTATTTGATATCATCAATTTATGTGTTATCAATATATTTTTTTTCCTTCTCTGTTTGGGGTCAAAGTTTGTTTTTTTTTGTTGAGTAATAAAGGTATTTTAAAGTGTATTTTGTAAGACTATTATCTCTGAAAAATTGAGATTTCCCAATTTTCGGATGATATTTGAATTTGGCACAAAAGTTATAGCTTTCCCCTAGTGAATGAATCTTTTTTTCATTTTGTAGCACAATACTTTTGAATGCTAGAATTTATTGCTACAATAACTGCCAGGTATTAATACCCCATAAATTGTTTACTTCTGATAGGTTTAACAAGGAGGGGGGGGGGGACCAGGAGACCTGCTCTCACCCCCCTTTGAGATTCTTTTGGCACTAGAAGTAATATTACAAAGATTTAATTTTTGATAAACACAATAACAATGGCATAGACTAGATAATGTTGGTCTATCTGCATTACTCACATTTTCATGATTTGTTATGATTTTATGATTTCTTATGCACTATATTTCAATATCTCTTAAGAGTGATAATTGGAGGAATGCTGCTATTGTTTAAAAGAGAATTGAAGTCTAGTAGAAAGAAGAGACATTTTAACACTTGTCTTGTCCCTTTAATTAGGAATCAAATCTTAAAAAAAAAAAGTTTCCTTCCTATTAATATTATTATGAATGAATTTATGAATATTCATAAGATAATAAACATAATTTTAAACTGCCTGATGATTTCAATTTATATCTCTGGGCATAATATTGAAATCTTTGCTGATTATTATCTCCATAAATAATCATAAAATCCATGATATTGTTCATATTTAAGTTGCTGGCATTTCTTTGTTTATTCTTGAATTTCATCAAACTAAATTTTCCTCCTTAAAATCAGTTTGATGATCAGTAAATACTAATTCCATAAACAATTTTTTTTTTTTTTTTATTTTCTTCATGTCTCAAATGTTTTTAATCAGCAGGCTCTCCTTTATACTCCTTTATTTTAAAATCAGTTTATATTTTGATAAATTCTAAGCCTGAATGATATTATTATTATTATGATAACTGTGTGTTTTCAGTAAATACTGCTTGATATATAAATGTAACAACCATTTACTAATTACAATGTAATCCTGGACCTTTACATCTTATTTTAAATGTTCTTGCTTCTTCTTCTTCGATTTTTTTTTCTTTTTCAACAAATGAAATATAACAAACTTTAAAAGGATAAACAGACAAGAAGATACTCATTACTTGGACTTTTTGTATTTTTGTGTGTATTGTCTTTTAATAAACAATTTACAAAATATTAACAAAACAAGAGGTTGTACTGTTACAACTTCTTATAAGAAAAGTCGACCAAGAAAGAACTAGAGTACAAAACCCAAACTACGTATCCGCTCCACTCTCAACCCCCAGTCCCCTTACGTCGAGACTGTGACTGTGTGATCATTGTCAGTTGTATATCACAAGTCCCTTTGAATGAGAATATACTACACATGATCTAAGCCAAAAGACCAAGAAATGGCCAATCAGTTATACATGACCTTCCAGTGATGGAACATACTGATATTACGTCTGTTACAGGATTACAGCCAAGGGCGGCGGAAGCACTTTTAATCTGGGGGAGGGCACCAACGTCGAAGGGCACTTAGCAGAAATTCGATTGGACTGATGCAGCCTGATATTTAGTACCCTTTATAACTCTTATTGTATTATCTTATTTGCGTATACACATCACTCCATCAACGCCACCACCCCCCCCCCCCCCCCCTCAAGGAAACAATGCATATTAGCACTGCAATATCTAATGTGCAAATTGGGAAACAAGGAAAAAGACAAAATGAGGTGAAATCATTATAAAGTCCAAGTCCCTGCACACGTGATCGATACATGCATGAAAGCAAATGAAATATGTCAAAATACTGAAAGAAAAATAATTTTCTATGTGTTTTTCAATGGTTAAACTGATATTATTATGATCATTATTATTGTAACGACTTTGCCAATAATTCTAACCAATTTGGAAGTGTTATATCACGGCAAATGATTGTATGTCATTGGCATACGATGTAATAACCAACGCATGCCTATATGATGTGCACATTAACATGTTGAACGCGCGCGAAAAATCTTGGCAATATTTTTCGGGCAAGTCGTTACAGCCTCCCCAATTCAAATTGGGCTCCTACACCTGTGGTAGTAAACATTTAAAAATTCCCGAAATATTTCATTCGACGTGGGTTTCGCTTTGTTAACTCTTTTTTTATTTAGAAATTTTTTGGTAGAAAAAGGGCACATTTTTAACCTGAGGAAAAGTGGGGGGGCACGTGCCCCCCCGGTTCCGCCGCCCTTGATTACAGCACTTTTACGGGACCTGCCCCTCACCCCCTCCCCCCCCCCCCTCACCCCATCCAAACCAAAATGTCAGAGCCAAACTGGCAGTACGACCTCTAGATCACAGTTCAGGTGAGAAGTTACATCAATACTGAGTTTCTATAAAAGGCTTTGTATGTCTTAACAGGCTTAGTACTGATAAAACATTTTATGAGAGAGGGATGTATGAATAGTCTTCTCTCTAATGTCTTACTGCATTAAACATATTTGGTTGCAATGTGGGATGCTTTGGATTAGAAATTCCAAGACAATTATTATGGAATTATGGTACGGTAGGATGGTTTTAAATTATTCGTAAAAACATGAAATATAACATAGAATGGTTTAGGAGGGGTTTACATGTATCATTTAGACCTCACTACTTGCCCGCTTCCATCCTACCTCCTCCCCTTCCCCCCCCCCCTCCTCCTCCACACCCTCACCCAAGCAGTGGAATTTGGTCTAGAATCAGTATTTATCCCTCATACTACCAAACTGGTCAACTCCTTGAGGAACACACACAGAATATTGTCATACATACAAACTTTCCAAGGTTGAATTAGTACGCCAAATTATGGGTGGCATCTGTACTTATAAGTTGTTTGATAATTGTTTCTATGACAACATATTAAGGCAGGATGTCAAAGAGTTCTTCAACCAGGTCCACTCCAGGCGACCACCACACATCACAGAGCTTGTTGGACCACAGAGGATCATAACATGTAATGTTCTTCAACATGCACTTCAGTGGAATCAGTAAAATGCAATGTGGTCAAATGGCCTCTTGTGGTCAAAGGATCCTGGCATATGACAATCTCCTACATGGATTCAACAACATCATTTTAATGTGCTGGGTTCAATGGTCTCTTGTAGTCAAAGGATCCTGGCATATGACAATCTCCTACATGGATTCAACAACATCATTTTAATGTGCTGGGTTCAATGGCCTCTTGTAGTCTTGCACAGCAGGTCTCTATCAACTTTTTCATTGATTCATCATCACTCTGAACCTCCTGAATAAAAAAAATAACAAAATAAAATGACTCTTTGTGAATTGTTTTTGACAGTTTGGTGAACAAGGAAACAGGAACAACAACAGAGGCAGTAAACCAACATAACCTGTTACCATGGTGATAGAATTGAACAAGTGTCACAAGAAAATGATGCCCTTTAAATGATGCCTTTTAACTTACTCCATATTTGAACCATGATGCCCCCCTTGGCAACTAATTTACTATGGCTTCATACAGAAATGTCATTTATTGGGGTGGAGGTGTTAGGGAGAGTTGTATAGGAAAGGGCAGTAGGAAATGTGTAGTTTACTATACTGTATCTGGACATATAGCCGAATACCTATGTATTCTCTCTCATTACCTATGTATTCTCTCATTCCCTATGTATTCTCTCTCATTCCCTATGTATTCTCTCATTCCCTATGTATTCTCTCTGATTACCTATGTATTCTCTCTGATTACCTATGTATTCTCACTCATTACCTATGTATTCTCACTCATTACCTATGTATTCTCTCTCATTACCTATGTATTATCTCTCATTACCTATGTATTCTCACTCATCACCTATGTATTCTCTCTTAACCTATGTATTCTCACTCATTACCTATGTATTCTCTCTGATCACTCTATGTATTCTCACTCATTACCTATGTATTCTCTCATTACCTATGTATTCTCTCTCATTATCTATGTATTCTCTCTCATTACCTATGTATTCTCTCTGATTACCTATGTATTCTCACTCATTACCTATGTATTCTCTCATTACCTATGTATTCTCTCTCATTACCTATGTATTCTCACTCATCACCTATGTATTCTCTCTCTTAACCTATGTATTCTCACTCATTACCTATGTATTCTCTCTCATTACCTATGTATTCTCACTCATCACCTATGTATTCTCTCATTACCTATGTATTCTCACTCATTACCTATGTATTCTCTTTCGTCAAATAAATCTCCCTTTAAAACAAGTGCCAATGAGGGTTTCATCTACAGTAACACTTCAAACCTTTCTATTACCAAATTAGAAATAAAGAGATTTCTCATCACTCACAGCAAAGTTTCATAAAAAAACGTATGTATTTTCGTGGTTTAACTTACCATTGTCTCCAGTTCAAGTATGGCTGTCTTCCCACTCTCCAAGCCCACCCTGAAGTTATTCATGTGTGGACCAATGCAAGTCACATTCTCTGGGCCAAAGACATCACCAAGTAGTTTGCTAACCCTCTCAGCAAACACCACAGGGTCATTCTTCTCGGGCAACCTCTTCACTAAAAATTAAAAAAAATAAAAAATTGAAAAATCTTTAAACTGCAAAAAAATAAAAAAAATTGTAAAATCTTTAAACTGCAATAGTTGTTTTATAGCAGAATGCAGATCAGAATCCAAGACGAAACTATCCCATGATTACTGTGTTTCATTACCAAGGTGAAAGGTCATCAAGCAATACCCGTAAAGAAACTGCTGGAAGTTTTCAAAGCTATTTTCCTGCATCCAAGCACCTTGCCCGGGGATTGAGGAAAGTTAGATAATTAACTGTCTCAGTGAGATAGAACACTTTTGAAATCACTCTCCCTGCCCTGTGATTGATAAAGATGTTACCTTTCTGGTATTTTGGATCGGATGATACCTTCATGAGCACTGCGATGATGGCATCAGCGTACATGTCATTAACAGCATTGGCCGTCCACTGGAACACAGATACAAACAAAATAAAACAACAAATTACAAATAAAAGTAGTGTTGTGATATGCAGAGCAACTTTTCAACAGAGACTTTGATTTTATTAAAAAATTGAGATAATTATTTAAATTTTATATAATTATATAAAAATTTATACATAGAAATATTATTATAAAACAAAATATTACATAAAAATTATTAATAAATTAATTTATTAATATTTTTTTTAACGATTAGGAACACAGATACAAACAAAATAAAACAACAAACAAATTACAAATCAAAGTAGTGTTGTGATATGCAGAGCAAATGTTCAACAGAGATTTAATTTTATGAAAAATCAAAGATACTTATTTAAATTTATTAAATAATTATATAAAAATTATTACATAGAAATATTATTATAAAAAAAAATATTACATAAAAATTATTTATAAATTAATTTATTAATATTTTTTTTTAAAGATTAGGAACTGTTCATACTGTCAGTTGAAGCATGGTATGAGATTACAGTATAGAGTGGTTTAAGCACTAGAATCGGATAAAAGTTAGGAACTGTTCATACTGTCACTACATGTGCGATGAAGCATGGTATAAGATTACAGTATAGAGTGGTATAAGCAATTAGGAATCAGATAAGGGTTAGGAACTGTTCATACTGTCAGTACGAGTGCTTTGAAGCATGGTATGAGATTACAGTATAGAGTGGTTTAAGCACTAGAATCGGATTAAAGTTAGGAACTGTTCATACTGTCAATACATGTGCAATGAAGCATGGTATAAGATTACAGTATAGAGTGGTATAAGCATTGGAAGCAGATAAAGGTTAGGAACTGTTCATACTGTCAGTACGAGTGCTTTGAAGCATGGTATGAGAGAACAGTATAGAGTGGTATTAGCATTAGAATCAGATAAAGGTTAGGAACTGTTCACACTGTCAGTACGAGTGCTTTGAAGCATGGTGTGGGAGGACAGTATAGAGTGGTATTAGCACTAGAATCACATAAACGCTAGGAACTGTTCGTACTGTCAGTGCAAGTGCTTTGAAGCATCATATGATAGTATACAGTGTTACTAGCATAAGAGCAACTTAGTCCCAACTATCTGCATTTTTCTGTTACCTCTTCTTTTATAAAAGACAAAAAAATTCAAAAACAAGTAAAGGATCCCTTACCTCTAGAATGACAATGTTTTGTTGAGGTTCGTGGATCACTGTAATGTTCTCAAAGACCTTGAGGGCGGACTTCTCATTGACTGTGATGTATTCTACCTGTCCACAGAGTTGTATTAGATAGTGGGTGAGTAACGACAGTGGTGCTGAATAAGACACGCTCATCCGTTGCGTGATCGTACTGACTTTCAGATCTGTGTAGTCTGTTGGAGTGACATGAGGACCACAATTAAAACTTGGAAACGATACCCCGTAGCGTGTTTTGAGTTTCTCGTTAGGGACGTAACTATCTTAGTCATGTAATTAACACAGCCCTCTCTAACTCCAAACATTTTTTTTTTATGAGGTTGTCAATAAAACTGATGCAGTATGGGTAATGATTTCAAACATGGACTTATAATGCAAAAGAGAAATACATGTCTTTTCTACATTTCGGTTGGTATGTTGACAATACTGCGAAACCAGAATAAATAAAAAATTATCATATTTATATATCGGCATCCTAACCTGGCAGCTATGTCCAACAAGAGATTTTGACATCTGGGACTTGGGTAACCAAGTTTCAAACATCAATCAAGACCCTTAAATATCACCCTTATCAACCAAATAAAAAAAATTGCAGCTTTCCCCATATTCTATCTATGTTCCACTTGGAAAACTTCATCTCACACCCACCCTACCCCATCACCTCACCGAACCCAACCCTACCACCCCCGCCCCCCCCCCAAATAAGGCAGTAAGCTGCCACTAAATTACCTATGGGTGGAAAATGCTCACTGAAGAAAGTGCTAGAACGATACATGAAATTTATAAAAATGACTAGAAGTACCTCACCACATAATACACACCCGCCCCCACCCCCCAACCCCATCCCTTCCAACTCTCCAATTGCACTGAAACTTTGCAAATAGTCATTTGGTATATCCCAGCATTTTTAAAGGAGACCTTATTCTGTAAACAGGTCATGTGTGTGACTGGACCATATACTGTAAACAGTTCATGTGACTGGTAGCACTTTGAAATTCTAAAGGACAGATATATGTTTGACTGTCATCCTGGACTTGGTCAATCTTTAAAAGTCAACATGATTTATCATAAAATAAGAATCACTTATCCATCTAATGAAATCTAGAAAGGGTCCCAACAACAGAGAGGATGGGGAGGGGGTTGGTTGCCATGGCAGCACTAGAGGTTGGTCTGATTCCTGCCCCCCCAGTCCTTGGACCTCAACCCTGTGGGGGAGGGGGGAGGCTTTGCCAGGTTGTATTTTATTAATTACCTGCTAAGTCTTTCGGTGACATGATATGGTAGTTAAAGTTCCTCTTGACCAGAATGCCAGATATTTTATGGTTATGACTCGGTGCTGTAACTGCTAGACTACCCATCACCTGTACAGGAAAGAAAAACAAAACAGGAAATATTGAAATGTTGACACATAGATATTACTTACACTTGACATTATTTCCTGTTATATAGAGGTGAGAGAAGCCTACAGTGTATAATGGACAATAGGCAATTATTGTAATCATGATGATGATGATGATGATTATGCTGATGCTGATGCTGATGCTGATGCTGAGGAGGAGGAGGAGGAGGAGGAGGAGGAGGAGGAGGAGGATGAGGATGATGATGATGATGATGATGATGATGATGATGCTGATGCTGATGCTGATGCTGAGGAGGAGGAGGAGGAGGAGGAGGAGGAGGAGGAGGAGGAGGAGGAGGAGGAGGAGGAGGAGGAGGAGGAGGAGGAGGAGGAGGAGGAGGAGGAGGAGGAGGAGGAGGAGGAGGAGGAGGAGGAGGAGGAGGAGGAGGAGGAGGAGGAGGAGGAGGAGGAGGAGGAGGAGGAGGAGGAGGAGGAGGAGGAGGAGGAGGAGGAGGAGGAGGAGGAGGAGGAGGAGGAGGAGGAGGAGGATGATGATGATGATGATGATGATGATGATGATGATGATGATGATGATGATGATGATGATGATGATGATGATGATGATGATGAGGAGGAGGAGGAGGAGGAGGAGGAGGAGGAGGAGGAGGAGGAGGAGGAGGAGGAGGAGGAGGAGGAGGAGGAGGATGATGATGATGATGATGATGATGATGATGATGATGATGATGATGATGATGATGATGATGATGATGATGATGATGATGATGATGATGATGATGATGATGATGATGATGATGATGATGATGATGATGATGATGATGATGATGATGATGATGATGATGATGATGATGATGATGATGATGATGATGATGATGATGATGATGATGATGATGATGATGATGATGATGATGATGATGATGATGATGATGATGATGATGATGATGATCTACAATTAGCTCTAATGAAATATTGTGAAATATTGTACTCATAAATACTTCTGAGTTTTGTAAACTGAAGATTTTTCCTCGACTGATGGTGATAGGAAGGGTATGGCAGGGCACCCCTGGTCCTACATTTGCACATGCACCTGGTACAAATATTTTTCAGACTAAATATCCATCAGAGTATTTGGTGGTCAATCGACCAAACATGAATTACTCCACAAAGATAAACTGCTGAAGTAGAATGTACAGACTTCTCCTATTAAGTAAATTAATAATTTCATTGTCTTTAAACCAGTTCTTGGCTCTGAATAATCACTCAATGATTTACCTTGGCCATTTTCTCTCCTCTGAAGTAAAGTTCCACGGCCTGAGTAATCCTGGGATTGTGGACCTGTATGTGATACTCTGGGTCATCCTCGTACTCCCTCAAAATAGCCGCTTTCAAACGACTCATTTCGTTGGCTTCACCATGAACGAGCACCTGTTGATAGGAAGAGGAATTTACAGTGGTGATACCATGTATGACAGCTTAGGAGAGAAAATATTCTTCCTCCATATCCCCTCCCCCCCCCTTCTGGTCTTTAAAATTTACTTTTCTGAGTCTACCTGAGTGTGTAACTGTGCAATGGTTTACCATACCCCACGCTAGGGTTGGGCGATATTTGCTTTTTAATGTCACGATAAATAGTTCAAAAATTATCGCGATATTTCGATAATTACGATAATTTTTTCTTGTTGTTTTTAGTGTGTTCGCGAACACACTAAAAACAACTGCCGATTTCCCACCGGTGTTTTCGCGCAGCAAACATACCAAGCATAATGGCGTGGGGTTCAGGGCCCGCCTTAGAGCCCCGTTGGAGTCAAGGGGGGAACCCCTTGTGGGGGTCTAGGGGCGAAGGCCCCCGGAAAAGTTAAGTATTTTTGCGTGTCTGGCGATAAAAAATTCGCAATTGAGGATTCAAAATACTGACTAACTTTATGAATTTAAATTGTCACGAAACTGATGAAAGTTTTAAAATGACAAGTTAGAGTAGCTATATTATGTGATAAAATGAAAAGAGAATTAATATGTCTTACAATCTTTATAAAGTTTAACTTACAAAACTGTCGATATTATGAAACAAACTACGTTCGGCAAAGCCCCGTTTCTAGATTGCCTAACAATCAGTTTACAACTGCAGTGCAACCGTACTTAAATATCACGGTAGGCTACAATGTGCTTCAAATTTTCTCAGGTACAGTACCTTGCAAAACAACCCCCCTGTCTAACACCTGTTTGTTAACATTTTTGGCACGGTTCCAAAAAACTTTTCAAGGAGTAAACTTTTTTGGCTCCACTCTAGAATTAATTAGGTCAGTCAGTAAAGGATCCGTAAAGTTATGCGAAATATTATCTTAGACGTTCAAGGAAAGTAGGTAAATATCCCCGTAACATTAAGGTAAGTAAAACACACCTCAAGCCAACCGACTCCTCCGCATGAACAAAACAATCTATTTCCCCTTATACACGAGGCACAGTCTATACCATACAGACATAGCACGATATCAAGGCCCTAATAGCTACAGTATATGGCCATCTTTATGAAAGTAAACCTTGTAATTCCATGTTTTAGGCCACCAGGCGTGATTAACTTAATGCTAAATATTGTTTCCATGGCCTTGTAGAAATCGTCAACTTCGCAAAATACAATTAGTTGTGTTTTTGTTGTTACGTAAGTTCCGTAACCGACGAAGTGGTTAGGCTATTTACTACACACTTAACTATGGTAGGATATTATTATTATTTTTTTTTTTTTAGAAATTCTAGAAAATACTTTCTTTCCCCCGCTTTACACCATATGTGGTCTTATGGTTTATTCATAAATGGGTGCACTAGAGCCTTGTTTACATGACATTTGTTGCATTTAGCACGATATGCCAGTTTCGCGTGAATTTTTCGAAAGTATTTTGCTCGATCTTTCGTAAAATTAGAAAGGTGTACCAACTTACTTTTCGTACACAATTGGTAATTTCTCTACTGATTTTCAGAGTTTTGTTCTCTATACAGTCAATGTTGTAAAGAACGGGTTTTTACGAAGTTCAAAAGTCAGTAAATGAAGTTGAGAAAATATTTCTTTTCAACTGTCTTAACCATGGAATGCTAGAATAACATTTACACATAAAACGGAGAATTTTTTTTCTACATCTATTTCAAATTTCTTTCACAAGAAATTATCGTCATTTGTTCAATCCTCAAAAAATATCGTCATGGAAAAAAAATTATCGCGATAATAATATTTTTCGATATATCGCCCAACCCTACCCCACGCCCCCTTAATGGAACAAACATGGAAGTTGGAACATTATATTTCTTCCCCAACCACCACTCCCACCCAGACTGTGAATTGCATAGCACTGCCCCTGGGTAATGATAATACAAACAATATTATTAAATTTGTTAATTATAACTCATTAACAGTCGAATCAAAACCATTGTCTTTGCGGCAGGAATCAAAAGGTTGAAATCTACAGACAACAACAAGTTTATCTGTGAACCTACTATGCCGAATACTGAAACAAACTTTCACCAGCTTGGTATGTAATCAAAACTAAACAGGTCCTCTGTATGCAATGAACTTTGACATCTGTAAAACACCACAAACAACATACAACTTGCAAGCCTAATGCAACCAATAGAAACCAATTACCATGGTACCCTTTAATGAGCACCACATTGCAACCCTCCCCCCCACCCCCAAAAACCCCTTTGAAAAAAAGGAGAATGCTCAAATTTCCTTAGAATCATGAGTTTGTTGCACGTTTAAAATCTGTTCCAGTAACTGCTCATATTACTCATTTTTCAAAACCCTGTGATATCTTCTTATTTCAATTAGCATCAAATCACATCCAAACTAGGTCAAGCATTCTTACAGATGATCAACATTCTTCTCTAACCAGGGATGAGCCTGGTGTAAAAAAAAAACCCATGGAACTTTGCAAAAATTGCAGTATAGGCTCTAGTTTGCATATGCTACAGTGTGTTAGGATAATATTTTTTGTCCCTGAAGTAGAAAAGAAATAATGGATATTCTCATGTCTGTCTAAGAGATGTAATTTTGCATATTTTGTGCTCACCACGTGAGGAGGTTTCAGGGTGCGGATAAACTCGCTGGTCTGTTCGTAGTCGGAATGAGCAGAGAAACTGATGTAATCCACGGACATCTTCAGCGGGAGTTTTTGACCTGTCATTGTGACGATCTCTTCGGGTGAAGACATGATATGCTGGGAGGGAAGAGGATTAAGTGATGATTGGCTGACATGCTGGTAGAATAATGGACAATAATTAATATCCTCCTCACCCTTCCTGCATAACCATGAAAACCCCCCCTTCCCTTGCCCCCACCCCATCCCACTTTGCCCCCACCTCGACCCCATCCCACTTTCCCCCACCTCCACCCCATCCCACTTTCTCAAGAGTGGTAGGTTATTCCTGCTAAATATACTATTCAAGGGCTCCCAAATTATGACCCGTAAGTCTAATAATGGGCCTTCCGGTATGGTGAACAATTTCTCTGTTGGTGGACCAATTTATACCCAAGAATAATCTTACTTGCACAATCCAAGAATGAACTCTTACTAAGGTACACTAAATGATGACCCCATGTCTACAAGCAGTGCACCAACTGTACAACCTTCATCACCCCCCTGCCAAACTTTCCCCACAAATTCACAACTTCTGATATCCGTACGAACCAACCAATCACTCACAAGCCAGAGATAAACCGACCAATAACTAACCTTTGCTAGTGTACCCTCTTCAGAGTACCCAGAAATGATAACCTTCATCACCCCCTCAACCCCCCCCCCCCCTTCCCTGCAAACCTTACCTTACCACCCAACAACTAACCTTTACTAGTGTACCCTCCTCAGAATACCCAGAAATGATAACCTTCGTCACCCCCCACCTCCCCCCTCCCCTTCAAACCTTACCTTACCAACCAATACCTTACCTTTGCTTGTGTACCCTTCACCGAGTACCCAGATATGATAACCTTTATCACCCCCCCCCCCCCTCCTCCCCTGCAAACCTTTCTTTACCAACCAATAACTAACCTTTGCTAGTGTACCCTCCACAGAGTACCCAGAAGTGGTAACTTTCACCACCCCCCTACTCCCCTGCAAACCTTTCCTTAACCAACCTATAACTAACCTTTGCTAGTGTTCCCTCCACCGAGTACCCAGATATGATAACTCCGTTCCTCCTGTCCGTGCACCAGTTTTCCATGAGTTCCCGGGACAGACCACTCTGCAGCATACCAGGACTAGCCATGATGACGGAGGGACCCACATCATCAAAATGATCAATGTCTTTCAGATTGGAAATGTGTTTGAATACAAACGGATTACTGATGTTAATCTATCGAGAAGGATGGAAAAATAATGCGAAAAGACAAATAATAGGAAGGAGGGAAAATGGAAAATATGTCACTTATCGTAAAATTCAGGGTTCTTGCTGACAATATTCAAACAGCTCCACACCTTCTCCATATTTGAAAGGGATTGTACAATGTTTTGGGACAATGAAACTAATTCATATTTAATGATGGGATTCATTTAATTTCAAAAATATTTGCATGATATTTTTGTAAATTTCTGTGAAAAAAATTTAAACAAGGTTGAAAAGCGTTTCAACTTTTCCTTAAAGGAGTATTACAGACCATTTAACATTTTCTTAAGGCATATGCTCTGAAATAGATATAGGAAACACAATCTGTACTCAACAGATTCTGTTGAATTAAACTATCACAACATTTATGACCAAAGCATTCATGATATTTTGATAACATACCTTAAATTCTAAGTTATTTTTATTGTTTATGTTTTGTCTGTCCCTTGTTTGATATTATTTTTTCTACATCATGAGCACACTGCAAAGTGGATATGTGCATATTGTACATCCTTTCTTGTTATAACTATTATTAGTGATATTTTAAAGTAAATTACCTGTCGTTTAATCTTATCATTCATCGCATTGATGTAGGTCTGGTAAACTGACATACACTTCTTGGCCAGCGCCGATGCATAGTAAACAGGAATGTCGTGAAGTTCGGGATGGTTGGCCCAATATTCATCTGAAGAGAGAAACATAATCCAACCAATTGGAATCTAGTATGCTTTATATCTCTTAAACTTGAGAAGTCTGTGCCAATAGAATCTAATAGATTCAGTTTAAATCCATTTGACTAATTAGAAACTAGATCAACAAGATTGATGAAAGTAGCATTTGGCAAATTTCAACTAAGTGAAGTAGGTGGGATGTGTCTGTGTGTGTAGGAGGGAGAAGAGGGAGGGGTAGGAGAGTGGGGAGGGGGAGGGAAAGACAAGGGGGGTCTACAAGCATTTCTGTTCCCTTGAAAGAAAATTTTGTTCCGGTTTCATCGTGCTTCCGATTTCTGTTAAGGTTGTCAAAATGTAATTTATGACAAAAGTTGGGTGAACAATATTTTAGAGTAAAAGAAACAGATCAGACAGTTGTTGCATTCACAGTCAAGGAATTGTTTATCCATCTGCAGAGATGCCAACCTCTTGACACAAAAAAACAGACTGAATATCCTAAAAAATCAGATTTTGGAGAGAAAAATCAGATTTTCACGAAAACTTGACACTACCACTGGCCTGTTGGCCCTGGGCCAGTAAAATGTCAGAAAAATGTTTTACTGGTAAGAACGGGTAAGTAAAATGTTTGCTTTTTCATTAACATTTTAATGAGAAAATTGTAAAGCTGCCGATTCTGCGTATTTCCCGCCCATGTAGGCTTGTTGTTCAACGTGTTTGTCAGGGTTTGACCACCTTAACCAATCCAGCTGACAACCCAGAGAATTCACTTCTGATAAAAGTATGTTGAAATAACTTAAATTAACAAAAAAAAATTATTTTTGAGCCATACAAGAAGCTACAAAATTGAACCAAATAATTTTTTGTTAAACTCACCAAGTATAAGCAAGAGTTCTTGTGCCCTGCCAAGGGCAAAAACAGGAATTAAACAGCGCCCTCCTCTGTTGACAATATCGTGGACTGTGCTGGTGAATCTTGTCTCTCTTTCATCCCTCTTTTCATGGATATGAGTACCGTAGGTGGATTCCTGAGAAAAAAAAAACGATATTTTGGAAGTCTGTTACCAGGGAATTAAGTTTAGTTTTGTAATGTTTATAAAATATAACAAAATAGTATCTTCATTAAGCAATAACTACTGTATATATTTGAGTATCATTTTTTTTCTATCTTTGCAATACCTGATAAATAATTCTCTGCAGTTACTCATGATTCAGGAAGTAGATGAGAGAAGTTAACACTGATTTTACAGTCATTTTACTGAAAAGTTTCCACGAACCAACAAACTTAGGGATGCCATGGATCAAAATTTTTGGAACCGTCTACAACTGAATTGGCCGGATCTTTCACAAAATCCGGCCGGACTGGGTTTTTCCAAGGCTAAATGGAATAAGAGAAAACAATCATGAAACTGACATTGAATAAAAGTCCTGTCTGATCTGTTTGGGTAGATCTGGCTATAACTGGAAATGGATAATTTTTTCATGATCCAGCAAGATAATCCAGCCGGTCAGGATATCCGGTGCATCCCTAGTAGGCTAGCACAGCCTTGGAGGACCAAATGGATCAGGTCTCTCCTTCACCCTCCTATAAGATGTGAGTTTCAGTCCTGAAATTACTAGCAAGATATCTAGCAATGTATGAAAGAAACAGTTTCAACTGTTTGACATTCACACTCATGCGGCCAATTTAAAACTGTCAGGCCTACGGTAAAGGTTGACCCTGACTCACCGTAATCAGGACATCTGCTTTGATGTTTGGTATTTCTGCGGACATGAGATGTCTGTCCTCCTGGCGTGAGAAGTCTCCAGTGTAGAGAATCTATAGAGAAGGAAGGAGAGATTAACCATTGAACTAGCTTCTCTTTCATTCAATGACTTTATTCCAATGATGCCTCGAACCAGTTTGAAATTAAAAGGGGATGGGGCTTGGGGGAGGGGAGGAGAGGTAGGAGTAAGACCAATGTTTATTTAGTGGTGTTAAAAGTGGCACCATGGTGACATCAAGCCTGCACAAAAATCAGCACTGAGTATATTACTGGCAGCATGGTCCCACTGGCTCCCTTTCCCACCCCTCCCCCATCCCCTCATATGGGGCCATATATTCCGATTCCCACCAAATTCACTTTAGTTAAAAAGACGATGTTCTAACTTCTTTGGGAACAGTGTTTATCATTCCTCAAAAACCTCTACGATAGAGTACATAAAGTTAATTTATACAGATATTATGTTTACTTAACTCTAACACCAGTAATTATTATACAACCACTTATCTCTTTTACAACTCTGCAGAATATCCTCATTACCTATCTTAACATTCATCTTCACATAAATGTTTACACTTTCATAAAAAGAAAACAAAAATAACAACAATTTAAAAAATATCACAAAATACCAACAACAACAAATTTTTGACCTACCAATTTTCTTCAACGGTATAATAGCTAGGCCTTAACATCTACTTGACCACACACAACCTCACCTTATCCTTAACTTATCCACCTTCCTAGTACTTAAACACTCATCTACACATCATACTATTCCTACAGCACTATCAAACCATCACTAGAACAAATTTATAGCTAAACTAATATTTATCACTCTCAATACGATTGTAACAACGCAGGAGTATTTTTAAATTACCAGAGGGTGTCACCACAACACCTACCTTAACACCAGCTATTTCCAGCATAATCATAGCCGCACCCAGGACGTGTCCAGCGTTGTAACACCAGAATTTGATTCCGTTGACCTCCACTTCCTGGTGGAAGTTGACCGTCTCAATTCTGTCCATGCTGGTGATCAGGTCTGCTTCAGAGTACAACATTTTCTCCGATGTGAGATTACTGGAAATAAAAACCCAGAAGGAGTATCTTAAGAGTCGAGTGTTTGGGGTATGACATTTTCCAAGTCCTCCATCACACAACACTATATCATACCACATACCAAACCAATTTTCGACTCAACTAAATCAAGTCACTATGGGGAGTCACTGCTGCATGTACAGTGTAAACTGGGCCAACTTTTAATTGTCAATAAGACATACATATGTATTTGACCGTAGTTTTTTATTTATGACGATAAACACTGCCTTAAAATGGAAGAAGCAACACTTGAACAGCTAAAAATATCAAAAGTACAATTACGATGCCAGCAAGATAAAGATGACACTTTTTTTTTTAATTTTGTTGCCAATAAAACCATTCAGTTCTTGTCATGATTATTTTCCTTACTTATACACTGTTCTAACAACTCAGAAAAAAAAAACTAACTTGATTGCCCTCCCCCCCCCCCCCTCCTGCCATCTAAAATCAGGATCTATTTCAGTACAAGCAGTTTACAGTAATGTGTCTTGCACAAGTATCTACCATGGAAATGTACCTAGTCTAATATAAACTATACTTGCAAAGAGTTGAAAGGGATGGGGGAGCAGGGGATGGAATACTTATGAACAAGTATACATTAGATTAGGGGTATGTGGTGCCCTGATGCTAAGGTTACCATATATGGATCTCACTTTGGAATGAACAAAGGTTAATTGTCACCAGAGGCACTTAAAGGGGAAACAACAGTAAATGGATTCACCCATAACCCTTCTTATCGACTGAATTCCTTTTAGACAGACCAATGCATTTTTTTTCTTTTCCTTCTAATAATGTTGCACTTGCATCACTTTATCTCTAATTTCTTCTTTTATCTTATGTTCATTTTATTTATTCTTTATAAATTTACAACCAATTAATTGGTCAATAAACCAGCTGATATTAATAATACTCACCTAACCCTGACATAATCATTGAGTAGCCATCTGTAGATGGCCTTTGTAGCATAACTGATATTAATAATACTCACCTAACCCGGACATAATCATTAAGTAACCAGCTGTAGATGGCCTTGGTAGCATGGCTGACATTAATAATACTCACCTAACCCTGACATAATCATTAAGTAGCCATCTGTAGATAGCCTTGGTAGCATGGCTGATATTAATAACACTCACCTAACCCTGACATAATCATTAAGTAGCCATCTGTAGATAGCCTTGGTAGCATGGCTGATATTAATAATACTCACCTAACCCGGACATAATCATTGAGTAACCATCTGTAGATAGCCTTGGTGGCGTGGGTCATGTAGACTTGACCTCTGTAGTTGGACGTCTTCAAGAAATATGGCAGAGCTCCACAGTGATCTAAATGGAAACTAAACAAGGATGATAAAATATAAGTAACGATGAAAAAACTAAATTTTATGCAACCACTAAGTAAAATTTGTATCATTACTTTAAGGTATCTTTGAAATCAAAACATTTCACCAGTGCTGTAAAATGTCATATACCTGATCATCATGCTTATAACACCTACCTGATTTTTAATTATACATCATTTGTTTGGTTTTTAATTTTTTAAGAAAAACAGAACTACGTTCCTTCAGGAGGAATGTGCTTTATTCAAACATAACTCACTGTAATGTGCACACTTTGGCTGATACCTGTTAAAATAATTAAATTGCATTCCAGAATTAGATAGATAGATAGAAACTTTATTGTCCATTTCAGAAAACAAAGAATGTCAGTCTAAGATGATATAGAAGACAAAAATGAGAACTATGTACTCTTTGAGTAATTTAAGCTCTGGACAGAGAGGAATAAGAGTGCTGTGGTTGTGTAGACAGGTAAGTGAGGGAGGATCACAAATTATAATTAAAACTGATTTCACTTACTGGCTGATAAGGAGTAAGTCTATTTCCTCGGGATCGATCATATCGAAGAACGGAAGAGAATCGAGGCCCTCGCGACCTGGATGGATACCACAGTCAAGCTGATAACAATAGATAACAATAGATAACAATGGCTAACAATAGATAATAATAGATAACGGATACCAATAAACAATGACTTACATTTCTCCAGTCAATCACTTTCATCAAATAAAAGATTACACACTTAGGCAGACATGTGCCTGACTTGTAGGGGAAAAAACCCTGAAAGTGTAGTTTGAGTTAGGGATCACACAACAAGCTGTCTAGTCTAGGCCTGCTAATGAATGCCAACAACAAATGTATCAAATGGATATCAATCTAAGCCAATTAAATATATTGGAACCTTTAATTTGCATCAAAAGAAAGACACTAACATAGTTTTGATGAAAAACTATGACTGAAAAGCGCCCCCCCCCCCAAAATCCACACACACCATTTATCACACCTAATGTACCCAAATATTCACTGTGTAGTTTATTTGTACATATTACAAGTTGCTTTTAATCTACTCACCATAATCTTTTTGCCTTTAAATTCCAACATGATACATGACCTGCCCACTTCTTGACCAGCTCCCCTGAAGGTGAAGAGAAAAAGATCTGGGTGTTCATTGGAGAGAAAAAGATTAACTGTATGGATTTCACAATACATCATTTTCGAAGCTTTGAAGTGCATCAGTTTTCTTAGTATATAATCTGCAAAAGTGATATTAGAAATAACAGTGATAAGAAATCAAAGTGATATTAGAAATAAAATAGTTATTGGAGCGACACGTAGGACATGGCATGGGTTTAAAAGGATCATGTCTCATTGGTCGCCAGTTGGTATAGATTCCAGTATTAAGTAGGGGTGTTTTGTATTTGTTTAAAATCTAACAATATTTTTGTCATTCTCAAATTATTTTGAGTGCGACACTTCATATCCCTAACCTATTTTAATGTAGTGAATTAATATCATTTATATTATAATTATTAATCTGTAACCTATGCCGACCATTTAGGCTTTAACCATTGATAAACTTGATGCCAACCTATTATCGAATGGTATTTTCCAAAATAAAACAACTGGTGATGATGGACATGAACTGGGTTCCAATTATGTTGGCTTCAGATCCACAATATGTGTTAGGGGTTTGCATCTTTTCAGACTGCAACTTAGAATTTTCTATAGGTTAGGCCTATGGTAGGGTTATATATGAGACAAATTTCCTTGGGCCAATAAATTAAAACTAATTGCCTAAGATAAATTAGCACAACATACCTGATATATTGATGTCTGCGAGCCTCGAAATTCAGGCTACTAAAATGCTGGCTAAAAAGCCAGTAGTATTTCTTAGCAAGTGCCTTACATTGTGACATTCTACACCTAGTGTGTGGTAGGAACATAGCCTTGTTGCATAGGGTTGTACTACCATGGTGGCATGAGTGGCAGCATTACAGCCTACACTACAGGGACAGTAAAAGTTTAGATGGGCCTAATGTTACGTATGCCTTCATAAACTGTACATGCTGAAACTCTGACGGCACGTTAGGCTATGTAAATCATGTGAGCCCGACCACTGACAACCCTCATATCTACTAAGCCTCGTCTAATAAACTCACAGAGGACGTATAATTAAGCGGTCTGTCTCCTCCTCTGGAATTTGAGCATCAGTTTTCCTTTTTTCCGCCATATTGATCAAGCTGTTAAGAACACTTGGTCATATGTTTTATGGTCAACTCGGTTCATGGCATAGGTTCATGGATAGCGCTGTAATTCATAGTATCTGTTGGACGCAAATTGAGCCAAAATCTTCCATCTTATAGCAATTTTCGCTACCATTTGATTGAAATCATCTTTGCATAGCGTTTGTAATTTCAATAAAGTCTTTTCAAACTTCCAAGAAGAAAAGGAAAGATGACATAATTTATAGAACAAGCAAGAATCCGAATGAAAAGCATTTGTTGAATAAGAACAAGCAAGAACTTGTGCTGATTTAAGAGCTCATAACTTACATAGGACCTGATACTATTTGGAAATTGTATTTTTCACTTGAAAAAAGAAATTTCAACTGGTGCTAAAATTCGTTGCATGTTAAATCCTCTTCTCTCATTTTTGTTTATGAAAAATGTAATATTTTATGTGGAAGATCAAAAAGTTATAAGGTCATAAAAGCAGTAGCGTAACTCATATGTACTCGAACCGTGCTGAGCCGGGGCCCCTACCAAAAGGGGCCCCCGCTATACTGATGCACAGAAAAGGGGTACCTCTTTGGATAGGGAGGGCCCGTTTTTACTGGGAAAGATAAGTTCATGCAAGACTGAATGTTTTTCTTCACTCATACAACTTATAAGATGTATCCAGAAGCCGAATTCCTCAATCCTCATTCCATGGTATATAGTTACAAAATTGTTTGTATTGTTCCGTCATTTCTCTTGATGTATTTTAGCATTAAAACATATTTGTCAGCTGGAAACAATGTGTAAATGCTAAATGGCCATTCAAATGTTCTAAACCAAGACCCCCTGCATTGATCCTGCATAAATACTAAGACCTTGGACCCATGGGCGTCCGCAGGGCGGGGCAAGGGGGAGGGCCCGGAAAATTGAAAAAAAAAGTTAAACATTTGACATTTCAATGATTTCACCCAACCAACAGTTCTCTTGCTATGTTCATTGCATACGGACCCATAATACATTACCGAAATTACTGAAACTCAAAATCCTTAGACATGGGATCTCAAAATAACTAATGTGTAAATGCAACTTGAAACGCCGGGGAAGTGTCTTTTCCGACGATCTAGGAGTATTATTGGCAAAGAAATGTCGTCGTACGCTCCGCGCCAACCGATGGTGACGCTCCGCTTAGATAGTATCTAGAGTTCCTTTATAGAGAACTCTTATAGTGTCAAGTAGTGTGTTACACCTACATAACCTACTGACCCACCCCCCCCCCCCCCTTGTGAACATTTCTGCGGACGCCCTTGCTTGGACCACCTGACAGGGGGCCCCTTTGGTCCAGGAGCCTGGGCCCCCAGGCTCATCATTATGTCACTGCATAAAAGTAACTTAACCGAAAAAGAAGTCTCTTTTGGAGAAAGGAAATTGAAGACTAAACACCGCCTGTTTAACGTCCAAACTGAAATTCGAGCTTATTTCGCATTCCCAAAACAAATGAGTTGTTGTAAGAGTGCATGTTACCGGTTATATGTAAATGGTCTATATTGTCAAGTGAAGCTTATTTGTATGTTGAAATTATCTAGACGACTGTGTATGTCAATGTTATTTCTGTTATTTGTATGTTTATTAGTTTTAGTAGCAGCTGTAATTGTTGTTAGTTTTGGATGGCATTCGAGTGCCGGGTCTTGAGCGAAACACCTCGTAAATACATGTACGCAATGCACGCCACACAGCGTGTGTCATTCCTTCTCTAGCTTGAATCTATCTCGCTACGCCTCACTCCGCAGGAACGTCCAAACATACAAGCGACCAGAACTCCCTTTAACGACATAACTACTGACGTTACATTATTGTTTCATCATGTTAATACAAAATGAACATATAAAGCATTATCTCGCTTCTTATTACGAGCAAGGAAGCTATTTGTGCCAAGAATGCGGTGAATAAAACAAAAGTGGATTTTGCTATCTTTTACCGAAACGAATAGTGACTGGAAAATGGTTTTCAAAATCTTGTTCATTTAATAGAAAATCTAGAACCTTATTCCACTTCTCAATTGCAGCTGAGTGAGTAGAAATTGAAGACCCTGTTAAAGTCTTATATTAATATATTGAGAAGGTTGGGTGTGGTATGCAAGGTTTGAAATGGATCATGAATTGCATTACAATTTTCAGCTTCATATACATGTGTGCTTCCCATTCCCTATGAATAGCGACAATTAGTCCGTAAAAACAGATAAAAGTTATGGATATTATATTTATGACTAAAAGCATTGATCTGTAAAGGACGGTTATACGCATCTATAAAATATCTTTTACAGACATGATGCCCTTCTGATAAAAAGGCTTGTAACTTCCCGTACAGTCTTAGAGTTTAATGAAAGCATTATTCCAACTACATAATTTCATTCTTGATATTGGAGATCGTTTTTCTACTTGAAAGGAGAGATGGGACCAGGCAATACATACCTCCTTAATGAAGTGGTTCTGAATATCAATATCGTACACTTCATATGTTGAAATAATAAAGCAAATCTCTCCAATACTTATGCAAGTATGAAGCTTGGAAAATAAAGGTACCCTGCTTTTTGTATACCATTATAATACAATCTACCTCCTCTGTCAAAGTTTGGTGAGAAGACTTGAGTCCATATACTGCTAATTTGTAAGCAACTCTCACACAGAATATGACACGGAGAAAAGATGTGAAACTGATGTTAGGATATAATTAGCTGTGATAATCTCCACTGTGTTTTGTCCATGCTTTTGCACTCGTGTACTCTTAACAAGGGAAATTCGACTTGCATTCGCAATCATGCTGTTGTAATCGTACAAGTCCGGTTCAATGACAAGAATACAATAACATGAAGTACTTTATAAGAAATAGTCACACAGGAAAGAACCTGAGCACGAAAACCAAACTACCGAACGACTGAATCCGCTCTCAACCACAGTCCCCTTGCATCGAGACTGTGACTGTGTGATCATCGTCAGGTGTGTTTCACCATTCCTCTCGAAAGGGAACAAATACTACACATGATCTATGCCAAAAGGTCGAGAAGCGATAACCTGGAGTAAAGCCCGAAGAAAAATTTACTCTTAGATACAGTGTTCGATCAGGGATTGCTTGGAAGGGAGATGCTACGGAGGCGAACCGAAATTATTACTAAAATAGCGGTGCATAGGGAAGATCGGTAAACAATAAACGATTTTTGTTTACGAAGTGTCGTAATTTTATCCACTTTGAAACTTGGTTTGACTAAAATTATGTTTGAATTTAACTATTAGTGGTATTTCAGTTTTAAATAAAGGGCTTGGACCCTCTGGAAACCCTCCGGATCTCGGATCCGCCCATGATTTCGAACCTCCCGGAAAGTCGAAACTCGAAAACCGGTTGGATATAAAAATTTAATGGGTAACGGCTAAACAAGTTTTCAAGTTAATTAATCACTTCTGTGATGCGATTATTTTTGCCACAGCGCCATCTATTGTTTTATTACATTCCTTCTACGAGAGCACGTATCGTACAACTGTTTGCATTTGAATTTTGAGTCATAAAGCCAGTCATCCGTAGTACAGGTGTATTGGACAGTACTGTTAGCTGTATTAGATGAACACGTTAGCATACACTATATAGGCCTGGATACCTGAACGTACCTAACAAGTTTTTCAAAACCAATTTGGACTTATTGTGGATATTTTTCTCTCAGACTGGTAAGTAACTTTCTTGAGGAAGCTCTTTAGTCTTATTCCTAATATATCGTGTTTACGTCTCGTAATTAGTCTGAATTTGGTGAATATAAACTACAATATAATTTTCTTGACCATCACGGTCATTGGACTGGTGGTCTCTACTCTAATGTGTGCTTAGTACTAATAGTAGGCCTAGTTGGTTGAAACGTTATGAGTCTTCGTCGCTTTACATGGGCACTTGATACAGTACTTTAGCCTAAGTAATAATAGTATTACTGTAGTAACTAGTAGTAACCTGGTTTTACTAGGATAGTGTACTTTTACTTTACTTAGTGTTACTAGTATTTTGTAGTTGGGCTTATTTAAGTTAGCCTTGGTCCTAGTCCTACAGGCTACAGTACTAGTACTACAGTACTAGGCTAGTACTACAGTACTGTACTAAGTTTTCTCGGCCAGAGTGCTGCTAATGGATAGGTCCAGTGCTAGAACTACAAATAGTGCATGCTAACTATGACTTTAACTTAGACTTAAACAGGAGTAAGACCTAGGGCCTAACCAATTACTCAGACCTGTAGAAACTTAACAGTCATTAGTGTAGCCTGTACTAGGCCTAGTAATATGGCTCTTCGGTTCAAGAAAATTATTTGTTTTTACTGTGGCGAAGCCTAAACTAGTACCAGGCTATGGGCTACCAGACTTTTAACTTTTTTTGCACTCGGAAATTGATATGAAGCAATGGATATGTACAGACAATGCATAGTTTCATAAATTTTTGCATACAAATTTGACTATCTGGGTTGATGTGTATTACGTCCTAGGGGTATAAAGTCAATGTCAAATAAAATATATTTTCCATATACTAAACGAGCAGTCAACAATGTATCTAACTAAAATAGACTTAGGTTTTTTGAGATGTCAATAGGCTTATATATTGAAACCAATGTAGGCCTAGGCCAATAAAAAATTCCAGGCTCATGTTCAGTTCACTTCTGTAGAAAAGTGAAGGAATATTAAGTCAGTTCATGTTTTCAAGAATGAAAGCAAATAATACAAAATGTTTGACCGTTGAGTTTATGTTTTTTTATTTCACACATGAAGCTTTTATCAGCCAGGATGCCACTGTTACTTTATTTTCAATGTAACTGATACCCCACACAAAATATAGTAATAGAACTTCAATGTCTCTGAATACAAATAAGGCATTTTGCTTTTTTTAACTTCAAATCTGGTACCAGGGTAGGTATGATTCAAAATACATTTCCCACAAAAGGAGAGGAAACCCCTTTAAGTTAGTCTGTTTCCTAGACAACCAAAACTTGTCCTTCTTTCTTATACCAGGTAAAAGATGGACCCCACAGGTGGACTGGAATTTAGTATTACAATGATTGGTTCTAAAAGTATTCTTTTGAATTTGAACACTGTAATGTTGTGATTTTTTTATTTTTTAGATAAACAAAGCTTCTATAATTCTACAATATAGACAACACTGCTGGCTGCTTTAAATATTTGGCCCAATTGGATGTTATCAGTGCCTAAACAGAGGGGGGGGGGGGAGGAGGAGGACAGGTTGTTTACTTCTGGTAAGAAAGGGAGAAATTACCTGTAGTCCCAATGATGTCATAACCCATATAGTGACATATCACATAGGCTGTTGCTAAAAGGTAAGTGTCATTGACACAGTGTAGTAAGTAAGTTTTTCTTGTCAACATCAACTCACCTCTCCCATCCCATTCCATTTACTAGTACTAATAATCTGAAAGCTATGGTTAATGAGACATTGTAATAATTGCTAAATTTTCATTGAGGACTGAGGAGTCAAATAAAGTTATGATGTGGTTAGCAAAAATTATTTTAATAACTCAGTTTTCAAAAAGTTGATTCTGAACTTTTTCTGTGTTAAAAAAGCTAAACTGATAAATTTAGTGGAAAGTTTTATTGTACCACACTGTAACCTACCCTACAGTAAATTTGTTGTATATATTTTCTTAAAGCCCCCTACCCTACAAGTTTTAATTTGTTTTGTAATGTCATTGTAATCAAAATGTGTGACTCAATTTATGCATTTTCCAAGAATAACTTATGACGCAATTTAAAACACTTGGCACATATTACAAAAGAAAGATATGTGAAGAACAATAAGCTTTAAGCTTGTGTATTGTTGAACCTTGTTATGTAGTTTTATTTACACTACTAAACTGGTATTTCAGCATAGTTTGATTGATGCGTAGAATGTTACCTTTTATTTGAAACCACATCCTGGCCGTGTACCCTTTAGGTAGAATGCAGGCATAATTAGTAATCACTGTTTTAGTAGCTCCATAAGTAGTTCTTTCCAAAAAGGTCATTTGGTAAGCTCAATTATAAATAAACTGTATCAGCATTACTGTTCAACTCTTATTGTGGTTGTTCATTTAACTTGGCGTTGTACAAAAATCTTCCAAGAAGGAAGCAAAAACAATAAAGAATAGAAAGAAAAAAAAGTTTGTAGGTTTTGGAATCATCACATATTGATGATTGTATGGAATTGCTTTATCTCAAGATTACTTCAATGTACCATCATGAAACATGTTTGACTTGGAAGATTATAATTTCTCTTTGAATTTAGCATGACTTGTAAACACATTACAGAACCTGCACATTGCACCCTGTTATATATAACTCCTTCAGTAAATAATGTATTGTGTGTGGGTGGTGCATTTTTTGAAAGTAAAATCGTGGTACTTTTTGTTGAGAATTGACAAAGTCAGAACAAGTCTTGATCTATCATTTTCCCACAAAAAATGTTCTTTTCTTGATCAAGCTTGTCATGTTTAGCCTGTAAGATTTCCACCAGGTTTGGCAGGGATTCAATTGACCATCTGTGCTTAACCATGGTACACCATCCATAGAGACACGTATGTAATGTGTTATCATGTTGTCTTTTATTGAGGGTGTACCACCCGAAGTCAGGAGTTTGCATTTACAGAAGAAAGATAATAGAGATTCCAAAACACAAACAAGTTCATAGGTGGTTATAAGTCTGTTCCCATGGAAACAAAAGAGAAAACATCACACCCTAACTGTACTGCAACTGATAAGGTTACGAAATTCTGTTCATGAATAATGTTATCTCGTCATTGTTTTGGTTAATGTATTGTATAGATGTTCATTAATGATTATGAACCCTATAAAAGTTGATGACAATTTGATAAGTTCACAATGTATGCCATAAATACTATTATTAAAGGTTGGTAAATTTGCCATTGAATTGCTTTAAACCATTAATGAGAACAAGTGCAAGGCACACAGACGTCCTGTTTGTTTTCAAGCTGTTTTCATTGTATGGCTTGAATCACTGACATGAGTAACTGTTATATGTTTAATGATACTTTACATAGACATGTTGTTCTAATGCTCTCTGTGTTAGCTCTAGACTGCATTAAACAAATGAAATAAAAAAATAGATTAATTTTCAAGACACTTTTTGATAATATTTATGAGAAGTTTGTCAAAACAAGAATTATGTAAAAAAAAAGGCTTTAATTTTTTTTACAGGGCTGTCTGCTATAAGCTTCCATCAGTGGTACTTTAATGCTGTCCATGGAATCTTAAATCATATAAGTTTTATTCTAATCTATTCCACAATTTCAAACTTGCCAAGATTATCTCAATATAACATTGTTATTGATCAAAGTAAGATTATCCGTGGACTAGATTGCAGACATCTGTGCAAGTTACAGTAGACCCCGGTTTAATACACAAGAGGCTCACTTATCAAATTCAGGGAACCTGGAAAATCACAAGCAACATTTCAAGTTTGCTCGAACATGGTTCTCACTCTGAAAAGGAAAGCAGCAACGTTCTTGTTGCCCTCAGTGACCAAAATCTGTAATTACTTCACTTCCCATGGTTGGTTCCTCCACCAACTATTCAAGGTCAGATGGTTCAGGAGGGTGGTGAGGAGGGTGTGGGTGGGAGGCTGGGGGGGGGGTATCAAACAGAAAGGCATTTGAAGCCTGAACTAGCCTAAGTGTCCTGTATAAATTGCATTGGAAAGTGGTAAAGCCCTGCAGCAGACGATTGCAAGTTGTTTTGAAAACATCTGTCTGTCCTGCCAGACATTCATTAAAGGTAGTCTGTATACGTAGGCCCCAAATTATAGCACGTTATAAGTGCTTAGAAGTTTTCAAAAAGTACATTCCTGGAGGTCTTTACTCTCCAAATTGTTCTCAGACATTTTTTAAGGAACACACAAAAATGACTGAATGTCCCTGGAGTGAGAAAAATTTCCTCGAAGGTTGTAATAAAAACAGTTCAAGAATTTCGACCAAAGGTGACCATATTTGCAGATCTAGCATATTTGTGACCAATATAGCATACCTTTAATGTATACCACAATTTTATTGCACTATACACACTACTGTAGGTGAGTAGGGGGATACCAGTACACTGCAGTATACTGTGTGTTTCAAAACCAAAACCAGCTGCTGTATTGAGACAAATTTATGTAAAAAAAGGAAAATAACAAGAAGAACAAAAAGATAATAAAACAACAGAAAAAAGTAGAAACTAGTGTGTTGGCATACCTGGATAACTTTTAAGCATTTAAAAAATATTCTTTATGGCCAAAAATAATGACTGCAATGACAATTCATCTGAACAAATGTAGCTTCAGTACATGCTATATGAATGGAGAAGTTTGTCAAATTTAACCAATTATATGTATGCTATATGAATGGAGAAGTTTGTCAAATCTAACCAATTATATGTAAAAAAAAATGTGGGTTCAACATTTTGTGTTTACTTGTCTGTTGTAAGCTCTGTATAATCCCGTCTATGGAGTCTTAAATTATATATTTTATTCCAATCTATTCCACAATTTCATTCATGAACCAAAACCAAAGCAAATCCACACCCTAAGGGATTCAAATACCAAGTCTGGAAATATTAGTGTGAGAAAATTGGCATGCTGCTTTGACTACCACAGGCAGCAAAATACTAAAATTAACCACAAATAGGAACAGGGATCAGTGACCTCTTGACCTTAAAAGGTCAGACCTGTTGTGGAGCTGCTGGGGTAAAATATTTCTTGTTGAATAAGAGTGAGTAAATAATATGTGTGAGATTCTGAGGTAATAAGATACTTTATGGGTCTTGAGTGAGTGGTTGGATTTAGATTTGTGGGGAATGATTCAATTTCACAGCTCTACTGTAGGTGGAGTACTGGGGCAGTGGAACTGCTGATTATAGATTTGTGTTGTACATGTGTGAGTTGTATGTATTGTATAGGCTCAACAGCATCAATTGAAGCATGTACAGTAGGATAAGGTCACTAGTTAGCTGACTTAATATTTGAACACATAATTAGTAAATATCTACTGTAGGATGATTATAGTTAGTAGCAACTAATTTTGTTTGAAGAACAAGTCTACATTTGAAATAAATAATATTCCCTTGAAGGATTGCACAATGTTTCATTACCTAACTGACCAATTTTCAGTACTTTTTGACATGTGCATTGAAGATATTTTGTTAGTTGCTTTGTGTATACAGTACTGTGGGATAGGTATTTCCCATGAATGGTATAACCCACCTGGGTTATTAACCATATATATAGTACTGTGGGATACTGTAGTAATAACCCATGAATGGTATAGCCCACCTGAGTTAATCATAGTTATGTACACTGTACAGTAGGTGTGGCAGCTCATTCTGTCTGCGGTCTTGTACAATTTATGGGTACATGTAGAACTGTATTGGGCAGCCCTACAGGCACATTCTGAGGCTTTTGGGGTTCCTTACAGAGAAGTAGGAGGATAGAGTGGTCTGGAAAGGGAGGGGAGTTATGGATATTGGAAATAATCATTGGCAGTACTTAGTAGGTCTCCTTGAGACCAGTAGTCTCAGTGTTAGAGTAGGAGGACCAGAGCAGTGTACAGTTACATTGTGAAGGAAAACTTGTCTGTTACCCTGTTGCCATAGTAACACAGGATGAGGACCGGAGGAACTGTAGTTGTTTGAAACTGATTCTTATTAAATAAATCAGAGGAGTACCAGCCTTAACATCAGAAGAGGCCTCTGTTTATTTGATGTTATGGTTGAACCTCTAACATATACTGTCCTGTGTACAATATAACATAACCTTACATACTGTAGGTCTATATTTATACCTAACCTAGACTACCATTATGTACATGTCAATACAACAATAGTGAACCAGTTAACATTATTACATCCAATGTCTAGTGTCTTCTACATACAATGTCTAGTGTTTACTACATACAATGTCTAGTGTCTACTACATACAATGTCTAGTGTCTACTACATACAATGTCTAGTGTCTACTACATACAATGTCTAGTGTCTACTACATACAATGTCTAGTGTCTACTACATACAATGTCTAGTGTCTACTACATCCAATGTCTAGTGTCTACTACATCCAATGTCTACTACATACTATGACTAGTGTCTACTACATCCAATGTCTACTACATACTATGACTAATGTCTACTACATCCAATGTCTACTACATACTATGACTAGTGTCTACTATCCAATGTCTAGTGTCTACTATGTCTAGTGTCTACTACATCTAATGTCTAGTGTCTACTACATCCAATGTCTACTACATCCAATTTGTAGTGTCAACTACATGTATACAATGTGTGTGTGTCACTAATCCCTAGAGCTACATCCTCATCCTCCTGTCTGTCATTTCCTGTGATTTACAGCTGTGCTCTCTCTCCCTCCAAACTATCTCAAGAGGTTTCAGTCACTCCAAGAATGATAACACTCATCAATCATCTTTGAAAAAAAAATAGTTTGCAGCTTAGACTCAGTTTCATAAACAGGCTTGTATGATCTCTGTCTCACACTATACTGTACCTATACCATACTGTGTAAATAATAATAACAATAATAGTAATAATCATACTACAGTTGATTTATATAGAGCAAAACCAGAAACAAGAAGTAGCTGCTCTAGGAGCCTAAAACAAAACAAGTCCATAGCAATGAAAAAGAACAAGTATAGAAATGAATTTTGAGGCATCTTTTAAACCTAGAAAGTTTAGTACAAAATCTGATCTGTTCATTACTTGATAGTTAATGTTATAATTACATCTAGCACTTGCTCAACAGTTTTCATAGTCAAGTAAGCTTCTGTAATTAAATACAGTACTGTTATTCCAGGTAGGACCCGATTCACTCAGGTTTTATAGTTTTTGCGTAGTACATTATTACTTATGTGCGAACTTTGCAAAGTCCACTTGCCATCAATGAAGGTGAAATTTAACCAAATGGCCTATAGTTAGCATCAACAGTTTACAGACTGCAAAAGCTGCTTCACTCCTAACACTGTAACACAACATTCAAATTTGCCATTGGGTAGGGGTGGGGGAGGGGGAGGGGAGGGGGAGGGGCATCCAGTGTTATATTCTCAGTGTGTTGTTCTACATACATATGATTAATACAGTTTCCATAATGGCTGGAAGCAGTTGATTATAAATCTGTTTTACCACCTCCAGTGCATTCTGGGTCATCATCGTTATATATTTTTGGTGACAGTTTTAATTATTAATTGAAACATACCCATAAATCTGCCACTCACTCACTCATCCTACTGTTGTCTATATATGTACTGTAAGTGAACATCTTGATACTGCAACATTGATCCAGTTATAGCTGAGCCTTTCTTTGTTCTCTGAATTTATTGTGTACAGTGCACACCTGTGTATTCAATACATGTACAGTACTACGTACAGTACAGAACTAGATATTCACACATTTTGTCACAGTTTGCTAGAAAGGGGCCAGTGCCTCAAAAATCTACTGGACTGGCTAATAGCAAGTTGTCACTGGCATTTCCATGAATAACAACAAACATTAGAACAGCCTAATAACAGTTGCCAATAATAAGCAGTAATGCTGGGCTAGTGCTAGGTATACATGGACCGCATCTTTCTAGACTTTTGCCAAGTTTTGTGAAAAGTCCTCAGTTGGTGGTAAAATCTGCTGGATACTTTCATCAAGTTTTTCAGCATTTTATAAAAATTGACTGGTATTACAATACTAGTGTTCACTGAGATATATTCCAATTAATGAAACCAGATAGCAAATTGAGAATGTTTGAGAACATTGTTGAATCATAATTTAGCTTTCCCAGACATTTTCAAGCTTTGTTGAGCATATCCATATGAAATTGACTGACTGTGTTGAATAATAAAAATAATCAAATGTGACCTTTAAGCATGTCAATATAGGACATTATGTGTACATTACTGAAACCCCTTGAAGCTACTGTAGTACAGAATGAGCTGTTAAATACCACAGTGTACTGTAGATATTAATTTACTTGAATAGCACTCCAATGCATTCAAGTAGTTCGTTAGTACTAGCCAGACGTATGCATGGAGGGTACAGCTACACACCAAAGCATTTAATTATCAGGATTTCATTCATACCATTAAGTACCTTAATTAAGTAACTTTTAATTAAAATAGTACCTGTTACATAATACGCTTAATGGCTTCATATCCTTCCATCCATTATTGTCTCTGTTACAGTAGTTTAAATATATCATTTATTCTAATGTTGATCTGTTAAGAAATTTACTTGTCATTCATAAAACATCTTGAATGTTTATTAATGATAAAAAACATACATTATAAAATCAGGGAATAATATATATTGGTGCACTGGGTTGCTTACGACGCTGGCAAAGTGAAAATTATTTACCTAGCAGGACTTTTACAATGATGTTCATAGAACATAAATATAGATATTATGGGCGGGGTTTATTCCGATCCTGACAGTACATACAGTATCTTAGAGCCCCAATATCTCATAAAAAAAATGTTATAAAATGGAGCTTCTCGTGTGGCAGTTTGTTTTTGTTTGTTTCTTTCAGGGGAACCAGAGTTTTTTTTTTATAAAGAAACTTCAGAGCTATTAAAAAACCGAGCACTTCATTATTCACTGTAGTACTTTAATACTGTCCATGCGCTTTAGTTGTGACATCATATATGTAATTGCTAGAGTTGTCATTAGATGCCAGACATCAATTTGTTGAGTTGTCTTTAGCTGAAGAGACATATTATATGTACCATATTCCTCAGGGGTATGTAGAGTTAATGGTCCATGACACTCAGAGAGATGGGGTCGTGGACAGGAAGACTTGGCAAAATATTAAAAATGGCAAAAATAGGAGTAAAGGAAGGAGCCTCTATGTGTATAGAAATAGATTTAAGGAAGGGGTGACAAAGAGGAGATATTGATGAAGAAGGGTGACAAAGAAAAGACTGAGATGGATAGGAAGAAGAAAAAGTAGATATTAAAGATAGGAAGGACAGAGAAATGAACTGGGAATAACTTAGGTAATTTACTGCTAAAGACTTTCATGATATAAATAACAAACCTGTGTGGCTTAGAAGCTTTTGCTTCCACTTACATACAGTACCACAGGCATGATGGAATATCCGTGATTTCTTTTCTACCTCGGGGACAAAAACTATTATCCTAACACACTATAGCATACGCAAAAACTGGAGCCTATACCGCAATTTTTGCAAAGTTCCGTGATTTTTTTTTTTTTACCCCAGGCTCATCCCTGTACCATGAACAAAACAAACAAACAAACAACAATAGCTTTGTTTTAATTTGAACAGTTGAAATTTGTGAGTCAACTTTTCTAATTTCTAGTCAAAAAATGTGATAACAGTTTTGGAGTATTGGGGACAAACTTGATATAAAGGTTTTTTTTTTTTTTGGCATTGAATTATGGCTGATTGTACCGAAAGGTTATAAATATTAATGTTAAAGGAGGAGATAAGGTTACACAAAGGTTATCTTTTTAGTCCAACGACAAAGTCGACCGAACTTTCACCAGGATCAGTGAAAACAGGAGATACCAAAACGACTATTAACAATAAATTAAATTGGTCAAATTTGCAATCTATAAACCTTCAATTCCTTCTAATTAAAGTGTAACCCTGACTATATGCAAAAGGGAATCTAATCTATTTTAATGTTCAATTTATGTTTAACATTAAAGATTCTGAAATTTGTCTCGTATGATATACTCTGGTTCGGAACTTCCTGTATACAAAACTGCTTACAAGAACATCTTTGCACAGTTTATATAGCAATAGAACCATTTTGCGAAATATTTCGCTATGCAACATCGGATAAAGAATTTTCTGGAATTAAAGCTAATGAGATTATATAAAACGGTATAAAAAACTTGATAACAGCAACTCCAAAAGGCTGTTTTAATTGCTAGACTATCTTCCTATTTCCCTTGATTCCATTTAAGCTTTCAGACCAAGTTGACCTCCCTGTGCTGTTTTTCCCTTTGTAGCTCTGAAACAGCCTCCATGGTGTTGTTTTTCACATCTTTGTGAAAAATGAGCGTGCACTGTTTGTGTACCTTGAGTCCCTCCAACCTGCGTTGTAGTGTTGGTCTATCTCTCTGAAAGATGACGTTGAGGGTTTGTTCTCTATTCAGACGCTAACCAATCCCCTCAGCTGGAGTGCTTGTAGCTATGTATCATTGCGCTAGCAATAGTCTCTTTGTGCCCACTTCGGTCCAGTGCCGATCAATAGGGCAAGGTTTATCTATAACAGCGACCCGGCCTTTCAAACCTCTAGCTATGAAAGGCAGTTTAATCTTGTTGAATGGGACACAATGTGTATTTGTAAGCCAATTGACAAGTCTTGTTTTAAAGACTTTTAAGATCTCCTTTTCTGTGTGTAGGCAAATAATGGGCAGCGGTGTTTTCATTGAATTGTGTGGCTCAAATGAGTCATTCATTAACGTCCCCATACAGTATGTGTTGTTTGCAGGTTCTGTGTGTGTGTGTGTGTGTGTGTGTGCTGGGTAAATGATATAAGTCAACTCTTGTTTTATGTATCAAAGAGGTGCTAGCTTTTGTAGGCTAGAAATAGGGTGACTGTCTGACATAGTAAATGTAACCTTTAGCTTCCAAATTTAGTGTCGGGGAGGGGAGATGAGCACATGGGAGGAAGAGGGGGGGGGGGAGGAGGGGGGAAGGAGGAGGGGGGAAGGAGGGATGGGGTAACTTAGAGTACAGTGTTGGTTAATAAATTTGCAGTTCGTGCACTAGACAATATGGAATTGTTTTAAGGTTAAATATGTCTAAACAACAACAACAAAAACATCAAGTCCAACCAGGTTGTATGAAGTAGGAGGATTATGAAAAAACAAAGTAAGAAAAACAAAGTATGAAAAACAAAGTATGAAAAACTACCCTAAATACAGTAAGTACTGCAGAAATGCAAATAACATTAAATTAATTGGTCTGAATGTGAAACAAATTTCTAAATGATGTCATTTTATTGGTTTCCCGAAAGGGAAAAACTATGGAGTCACTCTTACAGACTATGTAAAATTTTGGGAGGGACAGGGAATTGCAAAGCCAGCAATGACTATAACGCGGATGACAAAGTCTGTAATTATTATTAGGGTTAAATTCGTCCAACGCGGCAGCATACAGAAACGTTGTACGCAAAGCCGAAGTGAATTAATCAGGTCACATATCCAGAGTCCATGCATGCAAAGTTCTTCAATACTGCCCACATTACCTTTGGGGGGGGGGGAGGGGTTTGGGGGAAATGTTTCATACTGTAGGTTTGATGGTATGGTATTGGATCTCAATTTGTAGACTATTCGTCTTGTTTTCGGGAAGAAAAGTTTGCCAGTGATAATGAGCAGATGTTAGAGTCTGGAATGTGCAGTGGTTGGTCATAAATCTTCTTAATGTACCTCACCAATCTGAAGGTGGTTACAATGTCAGTGAATCATAAAAATATTGTAAATGTTTTCTTCGTTTGACATTTGACCCTTTGTTCTCTAGCTGACAGGCACACAAGGCTGTAAAAACTTGTTATTTATAACTTAGGCAATTGATTCAAAGTGATGGAATGAAGTGAGGATTGTAATCAGTCAATGTTTTAAGGACTGTCCTCCTTCAGACACTTTGAAGATCTCAATCAATTTCAATGAATGTAAAATTATGATCTAAAGTTTAATGACCAAGTTACTTAGAACCAACTTTCCATCCATCCTTTCACTTCAGACAAGCAATAAATTGCAATGTGCTAACCAGTATTTACCAAAAATAAAAGCGTGAGAGACAGAGGGAATACATTATAAAAGGGTTGGGACTCTGGGAAGGTGATTGGTTGATGTTAATCAGTGTTGGGACTCTGGGAATGTGATTGGTTGATAATTAATCACATACTGATCATGTTACCCTATGTAGTACCTGTAACCAGTGACATTGTTCAAACATTAAGAAGTTTTGGGAGGAGGAAGGGGGCACCACAAAATGTGAGTAACAATTTACTTAGGGGGGAAAAAGGCAGGGTGTGGGTAATGCAAGCTGGCACCAGTGGTTCCAACTGGAGTGCCAATTCATGTTGTGGTGACGTGCAGGGGTCTGTCAGTGTTAAGGAAGGGAGGGCAGAGCCCACTGAAGGTTACCAGAACTTAAAACAGCTTCAAATTAGCAGAATTTTGGAGGTAGTTGTAAGTAACTGTAATTATAGCCAGCAGAAATAAGTCATAATCATTTCTCTTCCTGCCTGTTTTTAGACATGAAATTTTCATTTGGGGAAAATTTCATTTGGGAGAAGGGTGAAGCAGAGGCAAAGAAAAAACATTTCAGTTTGTGAAAGTTACTTACAAACTCTACAGGAATACATGGAAGATATTAAACATTACATATAAACCAGTATATATCTACTGAAGCTGCTGTGTTGTTATAGTTTCCATGGTAACAAGTTGTTTTGATTTAAAGTTCCCTGCAGGGGGCTATCCATTACTAGTAGTACCTGTCAGGTAGGTCCTTTATAAATTATTGGCTGAAATGTTTGACCTTCACTGCTTGGGTTTTGATGGCTTAACATAGAAGATCCTAACAAAAGTTGTGACCATTTTGTTATGATATTTAAGGACACTCACATCTACAGTACTGGGAAAAATTCTGTGAAGTTAAGGGTGGGGGTGTATTCCTTTTGTAAGGTGATATAAATATCTTTAAATTTCCAACAAGATTCACTGGCCAGAAGGAACTTGTGCAGTGCTGTGGCACTGTACCACTGCTACATGTGAATAAACTCTAATAGCTCACACAGACACAGTTGTCTGGTCATTAGCCTTTAACCCAGTATCACAAATTTTGTCTTAAATATTTAAGGCAAAGTATTAAAGCTAGGTCCTGATCTAGATATATGCAGTGTATACAATAGACATTAAAGTATTGTGTGGGGTATGTATGATAGGATATATATGGCAAAACTGCTTCAAAAAAGAATGTTTAAAATATAGAGAAAAGTATGATGCAGCTAAAGATGAAGCTAAGAAAGATAAATTAAAGGATACAGCCCAGCTATTGATAAATCGACATCATGAATGAATGCTTGATTTATCTACTTTTGTCAGATTTGTTGTTGTTATTCTTGACCATAAATATTTGTTCATTAGCTAATCTATATGAAAATCTTGTCACAGAGGCATCTTTTAAATTTGCTATCTGGTACTTGGCACCATACTTGATTTATCAAGAGTACAATCTTGTCTCCATTCTGTATCTCTGGATATGTTTACACTGTAAGATTACAATAGCTAGGCTTTACTACATAAGTACTGTACTGTACTGCATTATGAGAGTACTTAAACCACATCATGTACTGTATGCCCTATGTACAGTACTATAACTGTACTGTATGTCTGGACTAGTGTAATATTTAAATTACTACTCTTGTACACTGTTGAGTAAATTATAAAAACCACATACACATATGCCCTATGTACTATAAATGTACAAAAATTTTTGGGCTAGTGTAATATTTAATTTACTACTCTTGTACACTGTTGAGTACACTATAAAAATCACATACATGCCCTATGTACTGTAACTGTAATGTGTATGTCTGGGCTAGTGTAATATTTAATTTACTACTCTTGTACACTGTACAAACGAACAGAAATCTGAACTATTGGGTCATGTATACATTGACAGTTATTCTGGCATTGATAGCTCAATACCTTATTAAAATATTAGAAAAAAGTTATTCTGGTTGATTGAGTGACAGGTGTGGTACTGTGTGAAGTTCTCACAATGCTAAATATGTTAGTCATGTACAATATGTGTGTACAGTTAACATGTACAGAGTTGGGTATATGCAAATATGGTTAAATGGTAATTATATATATGATGGCATCTTAACACTATATAGTTATACATATATATATTGCATATAGTGATAGGGATGCACTGGGTTTGGAATTTCCAAACAGACCGGGATACCAGATTTAGCCCCCAAAAAACAGACCAGAATTTCAGCTGTTTCTTGTATTTATGATAAATTTGTAAAATACTTGTAAATCTGGCCAGATTTAAAACAAAAAAATTGTCATGGGTCCTGAAGCTTGATGAATATCCAGTGAATCACTGTTTTACTCATTTTTACTCATTTTTACTCATTTGTACTCATTTTATACTCAGTTTTTACTCAGAAATGATCAACATTCTATCCATGGTAACTTGTGGTTGGTAACAAAAAATCATATCTTTAGCATCCTGTTTAGCCACAATTCAATTTCTTAGGTTCCCCTTTTGATATTCACTGACAACCCCTCTAAGGTATTAAATCCTGTTCTTTAAAACAATGGGTCATTATCTCCACAATTTTACACCCTGTGCTCATTTAACAAACACATGTATTATGAACACAGATCTAGCAACAGTCATGCACCTATGAACAATACTACCTCTGTAGTCCTACTATATACCTGTCAACTATTACCCCCCTCATAGGTCTCATTAACCCCCCTTTGTGGTTTTACCAGACTTCGGTCATGTGTATTTCCTCCAGTTCACACCAAACAGGAACCAAAATAATTCTGTTTGGCAGCTCTGAGCAGTGTTAGTTACCTTCTGGTAATACTGTCTAGCAATGTAATGTTGCACCTGTGGGAATATACTGCCTGACAAGTTATAATATACAGGTAAGGCTTATTTTTATATCATATTTATTATATTTTATATCATATTTATAATACCAAGAATAGTATAATGTGCATCAAACATAGCCAGTGGGTTAATACTGTGTCATCTGTAACTAACCTGTGAATATCAAAATGAGAAAATATATTTGGAAGCTTACAAGGTAGAAAAGAATAATATTAGCAATAGAATCAATTATGAAAATTCACTCACTAATCATCTGTACATATTGAAGTGGTACAGGTATGTATGCATGTACATACAAAAATGAGAAAATTGATTTGCAAAACAGTGAAGAAAGATAATAGGAAAATAATTAGTTTTGAAAATAATAATATTGCGAGACTAAATCACCAAACTCATGTATAAATCACTGTTGGTAGATTTTTTTCTTTCAAACAAAATTATTTAAGACTGAATTTGAAACATTATAATATAAAATTACAAAGATACATATTATAATTACCTGTATATCTATAGCTAGATTATAATGTGAAATGTTAGGCTACTTCGATGACTAATGACTTTTATGTATCATATTGTGTTAGGCTAGGACACTCCCAAACATCAATAGAAAACTTAAATATATAGTGATGAGTGTACATGTACAGTATGCAAATAATAGGATGATTCAAACTGTGATCACTATTAGAAGATGAGTCATCAAATTAAGCAGACTTAAATATATACTTGGAGCTTTTAAAATTTTAATAACATCAGCTTCACAAAGACGTTCAGTAGTAGATTTGTAATTAATTACTGATAATGAAACAATAGAGGTCTTGTACTTATATACATGTAATATTACTTTATATATGAGTAATGTTTTAATTAGGTAATATTAAAGAATTATTACAAGTCAATTAATTGTATACATTGGGAGTTAGCATTGCCATATATATTAATGGTGACATCATGCAAAATGGGGCATACAATATTATTATTGAGGTAGACATAACATCTTAAATTTTAGGCCCTTGGCTCTCCATAGAGCTAAACTGGTATCTTAAACTAAACATTGCAATGCTGAATCAGTGCTATAATCAGTTCAGAAAATTTAGCCTGGGTCAGAAACCTGATCAATTTTACCTTCTTTAATTACATTGTAGAGAGACTAGTAGTTTCACTCCACCTACCCACCCTTCTTCATCTTCTACAGTTACACACAGCTCAAATTTCAAGGGACTCAACTTCTGTAAAATGGAATTAAAACCACAGTATCTGACATCATTAATCCCAAGAGAAACCAGTCTCAATAGAAACTATTCACTAAATAAATCTAATCTTTTACCTTGAAAAATATTTTCCCATAGGATTTAAAAGATTGGAAAACTTTAGCTACTTTTAAGTACAAGGTTTACTTAATCTATAATGGGTTTGCAGTGAAGGTATGCTTTATTCTGTGGTTGTGTATGCATACTATATGTGTGCATTCTAGGATACAATATAAGAGGCTTGTTGGAGTTTAACCTGGGTTGGCCTTTATTACTGGTTGACCACAAATCTGTAATCTGCTGACAGGGTTTTGGCTGTTAATGAGGGGTGGATGATTTAATGGTATAGTCACTTTATACAGGAGCTGTATACATGTGTGTGGTTAAGAATTACAGTAGTATGGTAATTTGGTTTTTGCCAGTAGTATGGTAATTACTAGTGGCCTAACTGAGATAAACAGAAGGGAGGGTGAACTGGCTGTGTGTACTGTATGTGCTATGTGTTAATTGCAGTTATATCTAACATGTGGTGTAAAGGTGTTTTGTGAGATCAAGGGATGGATTTGTTATAGAATTGTTGATATATTCCATCCAGATGTGCAGACAATAGTACTGTGTTTTTGTCAACAGAAGTGTCAAAGTTGTTTCATTGATCATTAGAACAATAGAATGTACTCTATGCACACATTCTGTATATTTCCCAAAATAGCTGTGTAACATGATATGTAATTCTGGCACTATACATAACATTTTGGAGTAAGGACATTGGATACCAAGTAAGATAAGGTTAAGTGCAAACAGTGTTAATGTCATTGCTGAAGAATTTGTGGGACACAAACTTTGTGTGTTGGATGAAACCTTTTATAAATGTTAATTATAGTTTTTAAGTGAACCGCTGATTATGTACATAGTGTATTTTGTATATCTTTTTAGCTAGATTTTGGTGGGTGGGGGGGGGGTGAGAGGAGAGGGGGAAGGTGAGAGGGGGAAGGTGAGAGGGGGAAGGTGAGAGGGAGAAGGTGAGAGGGGGAAAGGGAGAGGGAGAGAGGGGGGTGAGGGCCTAAATAAGTTTGATTGTATTATACATGCAGTTTACATGGACACATGGTCAGAATAACTGTGCTGTCCCATTTAATGAAAAATTAAATTAAATATTTTTTCACTTAAAAGTAATTATGTATACGTAATTATGTATACATGTATACTGCTTATCATGACCGCTACATATAGACCTACACTCTAGAACCCACATTGTATGTATTTTTTACTATCTGTGTATTAGTAATGCACAGACACACACTCTTAACAGGACCAATGGTGGATAGACCCACAGTGTGTGTATTATTTATAGTGTATCAGTAATGCACACACACACACTCTTAACAGGACCAGTTGGTGGATAGACCCACAGTGTGTGTACTTCTGACTAATTATGTACATCAGTACTGCTCACACACAGGACACAGTAGTACTAAAAGGACTGACATACTTTATGTATGGAATTCTTTTACAATCAGATGCCATACATCTAAACTAAACATACATACTTTCATTGTTTATTATTTCTTCTGGTCCCATCTTATAAACACCGATAAACCTGCCATAAGATTCCTTGCAGCTAGTTGTATTACAATAAAGCACTCCTTAACACAGAGCTGAGCTGTGGGTTGTTATACCAGCAGCTGGTTTGGAATAGATGATTAATTTCATGCAACAGTGCATGGACAATTACAGAAGAATGTCACATCTCATTGGCTGCAAAATAAATTGTAGACTATTACTGATATCTTAATATTAATTATTGAAATTTACAAATTCAAATATTTGGAGAATCACCGGTGCGTTCTGTTCTAGTATTTGAGTTAATTGGTTTTGTGTATTTCTGCCATTTAATTGCAACAATTTCCAATTGTTGATACATTTTAAGTTTAGCAATTAGGCAGCGTGACCAGAAACTAGAGAAACTTCTGGAAGAATTAGTAAAGAATAATCGAACTAAAGTGATGAAAAAGATAGATAATTATCAAAACAATTGATGTTTTGTTTAGACTTTATATGTTAAAGGCTACAAAACAAGAAATTATGTTGTTTTTCTTTACTTTTCACATTTAATTCTTATTTTGCATACACAGTTAACTTTTCTATGTAACGTCTTAACAATAATGTTCATACTGAACAGTGTTTAGAGCACTTTGTAACTTTTCTTAGAACACAATAAATTTTTTATTTTTTTTTATATAAATTATGAAGAATCTTATAAATTTAAGAGTCAGGTACCACTTCAAACATTGAATGTGAACAATCAAGAGAATATTACAAAGGTCACAATCAAGATAATAAATATTAGTTATGAAACAATCTTTGCTGGTTTTGGTACGTTTTTTTTAAATGAAACTGCAGTAAGCCAATTTTATCAAACAGGAATACTCCCCATCAATGTTAGACTTTAAATAAATTAGTTCCCCTTGGAAGATAGTTTGTGGGTGTAAGGCTGCTAGGTGTCCAGTTCCTATACTGTTGGGGTGCTACTCACCTACAATTCAGTTTAATTAAACACAGCTACGTATGTTACAGTCCGTAGATCTCGAACACAGTTCATTGTTTTGTTAATTAAGGTACCAGCATTGTTTCTGTCTAATTTAAGGTAAAATGTGTAACGAACCCTCAGCATCTGAGAACTGCCTGGTACGTCCTTTACTGTGATATTTTACGTTGCATAACTTCTTACGGCAATTAACAGAACAATAACTCAGTTCCATGCTGATTACCTGATATATCCATCACAGTTCGTAGTTCTAGTATTTACTAATTACAGTACACACTCACGTTGCAGAGACACCCCCATCTTATAAACACTATGCCGACCTACTGTAGGCATGTGGACGTCACGGCAGGCTTAGTAGATATAAGATTAGCATAGCTTGCTGAAAGATTATGTCAGTGCAGGGATTATCCAGAGATTATTAACCTGGTCATGGAGCCCTTTTAACACTCTATTCTTTGCAGTCTATCTAGTTGCAATGAAAACAAGACAAGCTAGCCACCTCCTCTCCCCCCTTCCCCCCCCTCCCCCCCTTGCCAAACAGCTGTACCTTAGCATTCCTGAGAAATGGGCCAGGAACTAAATAATACTTTTAACTGCTAGCCTGTTTTTTCAAATTCAAAGTAAAATTAACAGCTAAAAGGTAGGTTAGGAATATAAATTATTTTGACTTGATCAAGTTCATCGGCACCAGTGTGCACAAAAAAAAAGGGAGTAGAATTTAATTTGTAATAATTCCTCTAATTTGAATTCAATTCTTCTAAGCTATAGTGGGAAGTTGTACTTGACACTTTTTTTGTATTACACAGACCATTAATGATACTAGAATTGGTGTCTCCTTTAAGTGTCTTTCGGTTTTGAATTCTGTTTAAATTATCTTCCAATTCTACTTACTACACTCCTTATAGTAAGTAGTCCATTGTATTCATGAGTGTCTAAATTCCTACTTGAGTTAGTCATAGTCTGCTGGTAACAAGTAAAGATAAAAAAAACCTGAACGACCTTTAAACTTTGAAACATTATTTTCTTGTTGTTTGACAAACAGTGGGAAGCCAACTATACCAATAATCATAAACATGTACACAGAGTACATGCCAATTGTGGGGAAACAATTTGTGAATCTGATATACTGTACATAGTACATACGCTGTGTTTATACAATGTGATATACATGAATGCATACATACAGTGTGAACACTATAGTACTGAGACAGCTGGAAAGAAAAACACACACACATTGACATCAACATTTGATCAGCTCAATTTGCTGTCCCGTCGTGCATACCGGACCCTTCCACGAGACAAGACATGTTACTTCTCTGTTTGTAAGTTGCTTGTGTTTTCTCAAACTCTTATTCCCTTAAATCCAATTAAAATAAAACTGTTAGCAAACTGCTTATACACTAGAGAGCATGTCTAAGAGAATGTGTAAAAGTAAGGTTGGCCTGACGTTTCACTCTCTTTGTGTTCACCATGCTCATTAACCTGTCTGTATTCTGTGCGTGTTTTTGTCCCTTCTGTTACTGTTACTTGTCCTTTAGCCTCTGAAGAAGATCCTGGTAGAATCGAATCATCAGGCCAACTTACTTTTACACATTCCCTTCAATCCAAACGGTATTAATTGTTGTGTATTATTTATTGGGTACATGCTGTACTCACATTTAACATATTTTCTGCCTTTCACTACAATGTACAGAGCTAATGTGTATATCTACTGAGTACAATGTACATGTGTTATAGCATAGTGGCCAACTGTGCTTGGTATCAAAACCCTCCTCCGGGATTTGTTCTTAATTACTTATAGTACTACTGAAGGGATCTTGAGAGTTGGTTATAAAAGGTACTTGCAGTACAAAATTACTTGAAGTACTTCAGTACTGTTAGATTCTTGTACTTTTATGTATACCAGTAACAATTAAAATTCTACAAGTACTCATATTCATACTGATGATCAGTATGAATATGAGTACTTGTAGGATTTCCATTGTCACTGTTGTACATACAAGAATCTATGTACTCATACTTCACCAAGGAAGGATTGTAAGTTGTAATTGTACTCAAGCTTTTGGTATACTCATGATACGTACAAGTCTGGCTCCAGGGATATTTGCTAGTAGGGATTGTAGAAAGTACTTCTTGATGAAGGAAAGTCTGCCCAAGTTCTAATTGAAGCTCCTCTTTGCTTTAAATACATCAAAGAGTATGAGACTTATATAGCGCCAAATCAGTAGACAAAATTCACTGCTCAAGGCGCTTTACAAAGAAAGCAATGATATATTAAGTTGGTGACTTCATTATTGATTGGAGTTTGCATGCTGGATCTGTTAACTACATTTTGGTATAGAAGCTTCTCTAAAACTAAGCCCTGCAAAGCTATAAAGCGTAACCAACTCTATGTTAGACTACAGCAAATCTACTTAAATCTTAAATGCTAAGTACAATAACTGACTTGTAAGAGATAAAACACAACTTTAAATACTATTGGTAAGGACCAAACATGGGCCAGACATGTATGGTAGGCCTTAGGTGTGGGACAAATATACCATATTTTATAATTAATATGCGTATAAATTGGAGTATATATGTGTATTCAATTTCGATACATGTAGATATTACCAGCCAAATCAGAAGGCAGATTTATATAGTTGTATTAAATAAAAAATATGCGTATTAATTTGAATATATTAATACCATAGACAGGAAGTTACTCTTGCCTCTTATTGTCACTCGTTACCAAGAAACAGGTGAGGCTACTGATGACATCATACAGTAGGTTACCTTATTGGTAGAGAGATCTAATATTAGGTACACAAACAGGTGCAGGGTTGTTTGTTGTAGAGAGTTACTGTGGGAGGTCAAAGTGTATAGTGATCTACTGGGACTTGGAAGTTGTAAAAGTAGTATTCTTATTGGATTTGATACTTTAATTTATTCCTGCCAATGTGATTGGCTGATTTAATCTGTGTATAGATTTGATTTAATATGCATACAGTATATTCAAATTAATGTGCATATATAATTATGTTGATGGTTTGTAGATCTAGAAACTGTTAGTAATCTTTCTGGGAAGTGTGATGTAGGAGGAATTCCTGTCTGTGCTAATATCACAGAGATTGTAAAGGTGAGCCTAGGGTAAGGGGGCGGGGAAGGCGAAGGGGAATAGTAAATTGGTTAAATTTTTTATTGTTAAAGATCTATCTGAAAATTTATACACATTGTTTCATAACACAGGCTCAGAATACAGTGTTGTGGGAGGTAGGCTAAGTACTGTAGGTTGTATATCAAGTGTCTGTATTATGAGAGATACAGGTACAGTACACACCACCGCACACAGTGCACACTGCATGAAGGGAACAAAAAAAATATTAAAAAGATTCTGAAGGGTCTTATATCAAACTGGTTGAAACTGTTACGTCGTCCATGATTTAACATATTTCTTGATATTGGTAGAAAGTATGAAGTTAAAAATGTCAATTGTTTGAGTGAACTGTTATTTGTGTAAGGCTTGTTAAAACTGAAGTGGTACTTGAGAAAGTTTAAACTCACCCACACAGTCACTTCATTATCAATCAATTAACTACTACTCAACAATCAAGGGTCTCTTGTGAATGCAGCTGCAATGGTTGGTACAGAGCTGAGGCTTTTAGTTCCATTTACACATAGCATTTTTGCACTGGGAAATATATTTAACTTGTTTTAAAAAAAGGCCCTGCCTGGTGCAGAAATTAGCTCGTTTTAATGCACATCTGTTGCTGACAATGGAAATGTATGGATGGCTTATATGATGGGTTCTCATTAGGCAGCCATTGGGCCTGCGGGCCAGCGAAAGATGTGAGACCAATCGGTCCAGAAAGGTGGGCCCACTGTCTAGCTTACACTAATCTGGTATGCGGACCCATGAACCTTAAAGACATGAGCAATTCTACCTGCTGTGGGGGTGAATGCAAACCAATGTTTCTCTCAAGCCCTCATGGAATTATTATCTGAGAATGCCCTGGTTTATTTGGCATCAAGTCTTGGCACACATGTTCTGTACATGTATTTAAACAGCTCTAGATAAGGAGCTCTACGATGTATTTTAGTATAATATTTATGAGGGTCAATGTCCCAGTTAAATTATGCAAAAAAAAAACAAAAGCCAAACCAAACCAAAAAACATTCTATTCTTTGTGTACATTCTAAAATATCTTTAAAACAGCTGTTACATTGCATTACGTAAATGAAATATTTAAACCATATTTATTTGATCACCCCCCCCACCCTACAGATGGAAGATTCCAAAGTATAATTCAATAAGTGGTCATGTGACAAAGCACATTACATGAGCTAGTAGGGTGCCCTGATATAATGTGTGTGGAATGTATTGTAGAATTCTGCAGACTATAGCAACAGTATGTAGGCTCTTAGTGCTAATGTGTATAGTCATACCATGAAGGTGGGAGGGGGGGGGGAGGTGGAATTGGGTTGGAAAAAGGGGAGGTAGAAATAGGGAGAGGGGTAACAAAGAGAAGGGCGTGCATGTGTCACAATTTTTTGCAATGATGCGCAACTTTTCGAAGAAATATGGATGTAGATTAAATTGTTAGTTTTAGTTGTTGCATCAAGTATACAATTTCATTAATTAGTATTAAACTTACAGTATGGTAATTTGCAGAGTAAACTATTTGATCTTTTCTACCATTGCTGGCATTACAATATATATATGTATATATATATATATATATATATATATATATATATATATGTAATATATATATATATATATATATATATCTATATCTATATATATATATATATATATATATATATATATATATATATATATATGTAATATATATATATATATATATCTATATCTATATATATATATATATATATATATATATATATATATATCTATATATATATCTATATATATATATATATATATATATATCTATATATATATATATATATATATATCTATATCTATATATATATCTATATATATATATATATATATATATATATATATATATATATATATATATATATATATATATATATATATATATATATATATATTGACCCTGCATCTGAGTGAGTGTGCACAATACATTGCAAGGGCTAAGTAGAAATATAGCCCTACAGTAGCTATTTATAAATTCCGACTGTAATGTTTAACAATCCAAGTTTTGAAACCATTTTGTTTGCACTTCCGGATTCTGAAGGGACCTCAATACCATATGACCTCAATTTATGCCTGCAGTGGTTTATAGTCCAATGAGTAATTCCCTGATGCACACAATAGTAATACTGATTTGAATTTACAATGGTATCGTATAAGACTGGGTATGTTTGCTTTAATATGTCATGTCCATTCATTGTAGTTTGATTGACATACAGACACTCACACAATCATGGTCTTGTTAGAGTATTAAAATGAACAGTAAAATGGAACTGATGCAATTAAAATATTCATGAATAATACCCAAAATATTCTTGCTGTGATTCCCCATGGGGAAGTTCTGGGAAATTTTACCTTTACAGAAGGATATGAAGAAGGAACTAGATATGTAAATACACACAGTACTCAAAAGATTACTTTGTAAGAAGAACATTTATTGTGAAATCAGAACTGTGGAATGTCAATTAACCGTAGGGAGACGGACCAGAAATATAGTTCAAATATAGGATAGATTTTATATACTCTCCTCACACACTACTGGCAGATATGGCAATGGGTTTTTGTGAAAATCAATAACATATCTGTCTTTGGTACATTAAAAGTTTTGTATTACATATTTCTTCATCAAAACAGTTCTACTAATTACAAAATTTCATCTTAAAAGTTACAGTATTCCTACTTTTGTATGTATTTCACTGTGTGTTTTGCAGTTTTGATAAACTTATGAATGGCGTTGCATCTAGAAAATCCACATAACTGTGGATCTTTTATCCCATGTAATGTTGCCCTTTTTCAGGAGTATTTAATTTATTGTCTGCAAGAGACTGAGGAAAACATTGGTTTGAGCAAATTAAGGCCAGATCATATGTTTAACTGAATCTCACTGTATGGTACATAAATAGAACAATGTACTGGGTATATATTCCTACCTTGTTGCTAAATCTGAGGCCAACCGGGGGGGGGGGGGGGGGAGGTCTGCATTCTGGACTGGATTAGTATTATAGAATTTTTGCACCTTATTCATTTTCGAGGCTACTTTTAAATATTTGGCAGGCCAGATTTGGTCTGTGGGCCAACTATGGAGAATTCCTGCCCTTTTTTTATCGAGATAGAAGCCTCCAACTTTAGTTAGAGTGCATGTTTATCATTCAGTGATAATAAGAAGGAAGTCCCTTCAACCTGCGTACTATACGTATGGAAAGTAGAACTACAACTTATTTTGTAATTTATGTAAATATAACCACTGATAACCACTGACCAAAGCTGTTTCAATCAGGGAATAGTTTTAGTTTTCAAATTTTTGGGTGTTTAGTTTTGAAGTCTCTGAATTTTGTCCCATAATAAAATACTATGGTTCCCTGCATGTGTAGAAAACTGAACATTTATGTAGTAATTTGACCAAGATGTATAGCATTTTGTGAAACTTTACTGGATAAATGATTCCCTTGTTGTATCTTTCTGTGTTAGGCCACCTGTTGTGTACATTGTACTGTGTTAGGCCACATACGTAATGTGTACACTATACTGTGTTAGGCCACCAACTTATTGTGTATACTATACTGTGTTAGGCCACCTATTGTGTAATAATAATAATAATGAGACTTATATGCCAAATCAGTAGACAAATGTCACTGCTCAAGGCGCTTTACAAATAAAGCAAATTAATTTACAAAAGATCAAGTGAAAAGATGGGTCTTAAGTAAACTTTTGAATGTAGAAAGTTTTGAAAGTTTCGAATGAAGTGTACCCTGTACTGTGTTAGGCCACCTATTGTGTACACTGTACTACACACAGATAGACCAACCAATATACACTACAGTATATACTCTCTGTTACTACTACTGTATATAAGCCATTTTGAAAGAATTTGTAATTGAATTGAATTACATTGAATTAAATTTATTGTCCACAATCGGAAATTCGGCTTGTAACACATGTCGTAAACGAAAAAAGAAAGAAAAAGCAATAGTAGTTATAGTACAAACTACTTATCAATAGACTGCGATACACATAGAGTAATACAAACAAATATTCAGCAAGTCCTACAAATAAGAAACTAATCTTCTCACTTGTGAATTAAATATATGGATAGAATTAGGCACAAATGAGTATCTGTAGCGGCCCCTAAGTGTACGTGGTGGACATAAACGCAGTCCAGAGCGGTTGTAAATGAAGTGCTCAAACAAAGGGTGTGTTGGGTCTTGCATGATTTGTTTCAATTTATTACTTATTTCTATTCTCAGTTTCAGGGAATATTTTATCAAGTTACAGTTTGTAAATTGCTATACAAACTGTTCAAGTTGCTATATTTCAGATAGCGTTTTTCTACACAGCTGGAACTACAGTTTATATTATTTCAATGAGAGATTAAATTCAGAGCCATTGGGGAAAATGCTACACAAAATTTGAACACTTAAGTTATTTCCAGACTGGGTTTAAAATCTTAACCAAGCAAACTATATATACCAGTCAATGTTGATTCACTAATTGTGTACAAAAGAGGAATCTTAGCTAAACACAACCACCACCACCGGAAGGTGTTCAAGTTTGGTGACATTCCTTGCATAGTTGGAATATCTCTCGGCTTGTTAACATTTATTGGTTCAACACTGGGTGGGTGACGTTAATAATGAGTGGGAGGAGTTTTAACACCTTTTGTACCTTCTTCAATGTCTATTAACAGTCTAAGCATAGTGAGTCTTCTTCACACATTGTATTGTACAGATAAAATTTTCTATCCAAACAAGAAAAGATTTCAAGATGAAATAAAAAAACCACAGTGTTGTATAATTATAAGGGTTCTGTATGTTTTTTGTTTTTTATAATATCTGTGATTTTAGATCCAAATTTGTCATCACCTATTCCTTGGTACTAGTACTGTCACTAGATCTTCTATTGGAGTGAATTCAACTGTAAGTAGTACATACAGAAATCGCACAATATTTATGCATAGAACTACAGTGTGTAAAATATTGTAACCTTGTATTTGAAGAAAAAAGATCTTTCAATAATCCTTGAGAGCTCACTCTGTTAATTGCTTCTGTTTTGTATATGACTGTAATTATATGTTTCCTTTATGTACTTTTTATAGACTAAATCCTATTTATAAATTAATATTTTTACTGGAATAAATAAAATGAAAAAAAAAAATATAGATTAAAATGAAGTGAATTAAAATCATCAAAGTTATGTAAAGTTCTGTGTACCTTATTTACTACATACTTTAATTCACTATCTTAGAATATAATAAAAAATCTTTTAGAGTGAAGAAAACAGTTAACAGATTGCTAAGCCTGCCGCAAAAAGGCTGTGTAGATATACGTGTATTCAAGGGCCTGACGTTTCAATTTCAAGCAGGTTCTTTTTTTGTCTCAGAGGCTAAACTGAAACAAAAGTTAGAAATGCATCAAGAGACATAAATGGACGGACAGTTAAAGATCTCTTGGTTTCTATTCCCGGTCACCGAACCTCCTAGCTTTCCTAGTTGATATCAAACATTGCTTTTAAATGTTCTGTACTGTAGATATATGATAAAGCACAGATCTGTGTACTTGATAGGAAGCTCACAATAGGACCATGGTCTTTAAGTGTGCTGTCTATAGCAAAATTACCTTCTGCTTGCAAAGTGACCAGATTTACAGATAGATGATAAGCTAATTCCGATATGTCATAGTACTAGCACAGTATCTTATTAAATCAGCTACATGGTAGATACATGAAGCCTGTAGTTAATAATTACTTCCAATATTTGATGGCGAAGAGTATTGATAAAACTCAAAAATTGTCTCTGATAATTTGCAAAACGTAACACAGTTTGTTTATAGTCTCTACAGATATATGCATAGATCTACACTACAAAATTTCTCACCATGTACAGTAGTAGGTAACATATATTTTATTGATCAATATTGGGTTGGCAGTGGAAGTACACCTGTTAGAATTAACTCCTAAAATCAATGCTTTTAATAACCTACTGTACAAGATTTATGATTGGCTATAGACACCTGGGGATTATTTTAATCATAATCATGGAGGGTTCTGATTGGACAATTGGATGGGAGACCATTTTTGTACTCAATGGTAATGGCCTTTGGAGACAGCCAGGGTATTATTATGAGTTGGAACATTTAACTGTTATGATGTCTAAAAGCTTGATGGCAATCATGGAATATATATGTAATTGATCATATTTATATAAATAAGTAAATAAATATGCCCCTTTACTGTCGAAGTGCAAATTTTTATGTGATAAGAATTTCCCTTCATATGTCCCTATATTCTACACTTACAGATCTCTCTCAACACATTCACTACAAACAATACACTGAAACAATTATATATAGACAATTTTCATAATTCTGTCAGTCAGTGTGAGTCATGATGGTTAGTGGTTAAGGTGAGTTTATCCCCTCCAGGCTATGTGGGTTTAACCCCCCTCTTATGACCCCACCTGCTGGGTAAGTGGTGGTCCCAGATGGATGACAAAACAAGCAGTGGTTTTGGTTCTGAACTTGAGGTGAAACACTGACAGCATCAAGAGTCACATATGTGTGGTTTTCTGTGCAGCTAGAATGTTTCATTTAGACAGATCTTTAGGGAATATCAAAGATTGTTGACTTCAAAACTGAGGATGAAAAGCAGGTACTGTTATGTACAAAGGATGACAGTGTCAAACAGGAACTTATATTATGTTATAAGTGTATATATTCCAGTCATAGACAGTACAAAATATCTAAGAATGAATATAAGTGTATATATTCCAGTCATAGACAGTACAAAATATCTAAGAATGAAATTATTTTCAAGAAATTAAGGAAATTTAGTCAAGGATTCGGTTACAATGTATAGATAATTATTTTTGTAATGTACAGAGGATGCCAGTGTCAAACAGGAACTTATATTATGTTATAAGTGTATATATTCCAGTCATAGACAGTACAAAATATCTAAGAATGAAATTATTTTCAAGAAATTAAGGAAATTTAGTCAAGGAATCGGTTACAATGTATAGATAATTATTTTTGTAATGTACAGAGGATGCCAGTGTCAAACAGGAACTTATATTATGTTATAAGTGTATATTCCAGCATAGACAATAAGAAATATCTAAGAATGAAATTATATTCAAGAAATTAAGGAAATTTCTTCAAGGTATAGGTTACAATGCATAGATGTATGCTAATTATATTTGGAAGTACTTTAAAAACTAAGAAATGATATTAAGTTTGTTTTCTAATTTGTCTCATAAGACAAGACTATGGGAAGTTTATTAGACATGGTAAGACAGTAGACACCAACTGTTGTTTGATCTCAAAAAATATGGAAAAGCAATATATATTCTTGTTGAAAGCTAGCTCTGAGACCATACAAAGTCTGAGTTAAAGTGTTAGGTGCTTATTCTATTAATTGTAATGTGTATAGAATGGGGAACGTTTCTGGGAAATCATGAATTTCATAGGTCAGATTTGTTATTAAATGGACTTTTATATTGAATGGAAATAAACATCACTTGATGGGAAAGATTTCAGTTTAGACTTTTATTCTGATCATGATTAAAACTTGTGAAATCCATAAAGATCAGAGTTTATAATTTTTGATGCAAACTTGATATTTTCCAAAGCTCTCGACAATATACTTGAAGGAGTTTGAACTGTCGGTGCACGTTGTTAATACAAGCTTTAGGAACTGTGGACATTTAACATAAGGTCCCAAAGGACAATCAAAAGGTCTCGAGTTTGAGTCACTCCAAGATTAATGTATGTCGTCCAGTTCTACAGTAGTTGTTGACAATTCATAATCATGGACGTTAAATATGGATGTAAGAGATTGACTTTGGTCAACTTGCGGCTTTGATAAGCCAATGATGGCTTCTTTGCGAGTTCCTGCTAGCAGGAGGATCTAAAATACATACATCTAATCGTATATTGCAGGTATGTGTTACTGCTACAGTATACCAGTCAATAATTGAACAAACTTGGAATCCCCAAGATTGATTGATATGGAATCACTACATTGAACAACATAGCACATACAATATGACCTACAGTAGTGCCTATTGAACTCTCAAAGAAATTATTGACTAAGAAGAATCAATCAATATTTCATATTGTTTACTTTCATGTACATCATGTACACATATAATAAAGTGATAGGCCTGTAGTGTGTTTTCATATCGAGCTGTTTGCAATGATAACTGTATGTGGCATCATATAGTGGAATATATAGTATGTCTGACATAGAAGTTTTGCCTGGTTGATTTAAATCACTCAACTGGCATCCTCACTTACCTGTCCCTCCATGCCTACTGCACTCTGGTATAGATGAGTGCAGGTTTGGTATGTTTAACAATGACCAAGTTGTATGATTTTGGTTTTTCTTACTGTATTGTGTACACATGATGTATTGAAGTCTGCAAAGATTCAAACATGCTTAAACACATTCATGAGAGAAATGTGGTAATGGCTCTACTTGTATTAAGATGAGTGCAGGTTTGATACATGTTTGTTAACAATGACCAAGTAGTATAATTTCGGTTTCTTACTGTATTGTGTACACTTGATACATATTAAAGTCTGCAAAGATTCATTTAACATACTTAAACACATTCATGAGAGAAATGTGGTGATCATGTGTGACCGATCACTGTCACCTGTATAGATCTGGAGCTAAAATTTGATTAAAATTTATTTCTGTTTAAGATTCAAACATGGTTAGACACATTCATGAGAGATATGTGGTGTTCATGTGTGACCGATCACTGTCACCTCTATAGATCTGGAGCTCAAATGGTAATCAAAATGTATTTTTGTTATTGATCATGTCCCCAAAATAAAATAATATTTATGACATGAGGTCATGACTCATAGCTGAAGGTTTGTAAAGCAGTAGACAGTGATAATGTGAATGCATGTACAGTAACTGTCAATGTAGAGGCTGCTCTGTGCGGTGGTGATGTCGACTATTATTATCAGCACAACCTATTAAGGGAACCATTCACTGCCTGCTGACTGCATTCACATACAATGTGTGTAAGTAATACCTGATCAGTATGTTGTCTGGTGTAATACCTGTCAAAACAAGACACCAGATCTCAGTCTTGTCTGCTGCTGTTCAGGGAGCAGAGAAGATCAAGATGAAGATGGAACATGAGAGAATCTTCATCATCCAACAGTTATGAGATGAGGCGGGTGAAACTCTGGCCCATTTCTGTGATCAGTGATATAAAACATCTGTTTCAAAATGATGGGGGGGAGGTTGGGGGGGAGGGTGATAGATAAAATAATACAGTAGTCATTGTGGGAATCAGCGTTTGATGAAAGTTGGATGTATCCTTGTATATAACAAGTTGCCTTGATCTTACTGTAACAGCTTACCTCAGTACTCTCTTACTGTACATTCCTACGTATGTAATCAGATTCATGAATACCCAAAACCTTGTAAGTTAGTTTTCTTTTTTTTTTCTTTACTCCTTGTGTTGTGTAACAAAACACCTATTTTAAGTTTGTCCAAGACAAATTGGTGAGAGTTAAACAGTCAGTGCTACGTAATTCTGTTTTATGAAAAAATTTGTGTGGTTGATTACAGGGGCGGACTGGAAATAAAAATTGTCACCCCCTAATATATCGAAAAGAGCCACCTCCACCCCGCTAAAAAAATCCTGCAAACAGACATAATGTGTAAAGTTTGGTTGTGTACAATAACATGTTGAAGTCTCTGTCTTCAATGCCCAATGATGTTACGTCTTTCAGTAAATGTCTTATCATCACAAAAGTTAGCGTGCAATCACAGACTGCTCTGCCAAAGATAATAATCAAGTGTTTGTGTGTTTTGATGCTGGCAGTTGCAATAACCTTCAAACTTGTTTACACTTCGTTCCATTGGTCGATTGTATAAGATTGAAAAAATCCATGAATTTATAGTTGTTTACAGTCTACTCTGTGAACTTTGGCTCAAAACAAGATTAATATCTTGCTTTGAAAAAATGAAATACCTCCCCCTAATAATGAATTCTTCTTTGATTTAAAGCCAGCTTTGTCCTTTGTGTCTATTATTTTTACTTCAGTTATTCAAAGCCTTTGCAGGGTAGATGAGAACCAATTTCTATCTTAACCTTGTAACCAAGGAGTCTGTCTGTATATGTTGTATTTTATTAATTACAAATTGCTCTAAAATCATAAAAAAGACTGTCTAAAAGCATGATGGCTGTATTATTGTCAAGGCTAACAAAGTATGGTGTTTTCTTTGTTTTCATGAAAAGGATCAGAACAATATGTTGTTTGACATTAATATTTGGATATGACAAAGTCAGATTTTGTGCAAAGTCAGTGTTAATATTTTTCATAAATTTAATATGTACAGTATCTGCTGTGTATAGGAAAATTAATTAGAGAAGACTGCTGTACAGTAAGTACAGTAGTCAGTACAGTAAGTACCTGTAGTACAGTACTAGCCTGGATGTAATATTAGCCTACTGTATATGAGCCTATATTAGTGTTTTTTTCTAGCCTAACACAATAAGATATATGAGCCTATATTAGTGTCTTGTAGCTTAACCCAATAAGATATGAGCCTATATACACTTGTTGTTTGTAGCCTAACACAATAAAATATGAGCCTATATAGTGTTTCTTGTAGCCTAACACAATAAGATATGAGCCTATAATAGTGTTTCTTGTAGCCTAACACAATGCGATATGAGCCTATATTAGTGTTTCTTGTTCAAAGTGATATGATGACGTAAATCGTGGTATGAATTTGCAATTGCATTATGTGAAATGGCTGTAGGAATGACACAGAATTTTGCTATAAGATTTACTATAATATAGGATGTAAGTTATCACTCCCTGTTGATACTGTCCACATTATATACTGTACAGTAATGTTGTTTGTTAAATTAACATTCAGACATTTTTCTTTTGCATTTCAGAATTTGTAACATTCATTGACCTGTTAGGACGAAGATTATAGATATAGTGTCCAGAGAATGCCAGAGATTCAAGATGGCGGCCGCTCGGATTTGATGAACTACATAAGAGAGGCAGATCAGGACCTAACCGTAGATTCACCAGCCACTGCTAGCATCTTACGATCAGTGGAAGAACAGGTATAACTGTGGTACACCTCCTCCACCCATCTAGTCACCCATCCCCCCTCCCACATGTTCACTGACCTCTACTATGACCCTTCCTAAGGGACACAGTCATCACTGAGCAGCTGCCTTATCAATTCCAGATATTATCAGCTGAATTATATTATCTGAGAATTACTGTAGATAAATTAGTTATACAAATAAATCAGTTAGACTATCTGTAGATAAATCAGTTAGACTGTACATAAATCAGTTAGACTGTACATAAATCAGTGAGACTGTACATAAATCAGTTAGACTGTACATAAATCAGTTAGACTGTACATAAATCAGTTAGACTGTACATAAATCAGTTAGACTGTACATAAATCAGTTAGACTGTACATAAATCAGTTAGACTGTACATAAATCAGTGAGACTACATAAATCAGTTAGACTGTACATAAATCAGTTAGACTGTACATAAATCAGTGAGACTGTACATAAATCAGTTAGACTGTACATAAATCAGTTAGACTGTACATAACTCAGTTAGACTGTACATAAATCAGTTAGACTGTACATAAATCAGTTAGACTGTACATAAATCAGTTAGACTGTACATAAATCAGTTAGACTGTACATAAATCAGTTAGACTGTACATAAATCAGTTAGACTGTACATAAATCAGTTAGACAGGTACATAAATCAGTTAGACTGTACATAAATCAGTTAGACTGTACATAAATCAGTTAGACTGTGCATAAGTCAGTTAGACTGTACTTAAATCAGTTAGACAGTACATAAATCAGTTAGACTGTACACAAATCAGTTAGACTGTACATAAATCAGTTAGACTGTACATAAATCAGTTAGACTGTACATAAATCAGTTAGACTGTACATAAATCAGTTAGACTGTACATAAATCAGTTAGACTGTACATAAATCAGTTAGACTGTACATAAATCAGTTAGACTGTACATAAATCAGTTAGACTACATAAATCAGTTCGACTGTACATAAATCAGTTAGACTGTACATAAATCAGTTAGACTGTACATAAATCAGTTAGACTGTACAGTACATAAATCAGTTAGACTGTACATAAATCAGTTAGACGATACATAAATCAGTTAGACTGTACATAAATCAGTTAGACTGTACATAAATCAGTTAGACTACATAAATCAGTTAGACTGTACATAAGTCAGTTAGACTGTACATAAATCAGTTAGACGATATATAAATCAGTTAGACTGTACATAAATCAGTTAGACGATACATAAATCAGTTAGACTGTACATAAATCAGTTTGACGATACATAAATCAGTTAGACTCCAGGAATAATCTTTGAAGACAAGAAATTTGTAATCTTGAAAACAACCATCTCTTATTTTTGAATGAGAAAAGTTACACAAAAATACTTTCACTTTTACTTGCTTTTAGGGGATATTGTTAAGTCATCCAGTAACCCCTGTGGTCAAGGGTAATCTAAACCAAACTGGGTTTAATTGTATGTGATGGGCATTTATTGGGCTTAAAGGAGGGGGGGGGGGCTTGATGGGTGCCTGATGGATAATGTCTAATTATGTTGCACTGTAGGTTAAAGGTATAATCTTGTCAAAGTCATATATCATTGTAATACATGAGTTCATTGTATCTTATGTAATGCTAAGTACACATTTACTGAAGAAACAACATCATAGTGAGACCAAAATTGCCACAAATTTTGTTGCTCTTTTGGGAATTTATAAAACTTGCATGACTTTCACAGACTGTTTTAAATTTATCTTGATATTTAAGCATATTGATGAGTTTGCTCATAAATTCTCCCAAACCTTCCAAAGTTGATTACTCAAATAGTTTAAGGTTTTAGTTTCAGGTCACACTAAAGGCAATCTCCAGAACTCTTTCGATCTTTACCAAAAAAGGAAAATCTGTGAGGAGTATTAAATGAATTTGATAAAATTCCCAATATTTTGTCCCTGAAAGACATTTCATAGAACCAGATAATTAATACAAGATCAACTGAAAAAGCTAGTCAACTTCCAAACCTCTTTAAATGTTTACTGTAAGATGCAACGATCAACCGTCCATTATCACAAGTTTGGGCTCCTTGCTTACCTGTCTCCCCACAACATCAGCACTCTCATTCTACCAGTATATACCCTAAGATTCAGATTTGTTTGGTATATTGAAGTATAATTGTTTTCAAGACTCAATACATCTTCTTTTCCCTCCTCTCATGCCTACCAGATATAATTTTCAGGTAAGATGTATGTGTCACTTTATAATTTTTCCTTTGTTTAGTTATTGGATTGGTGCTGTGCTCACATCTTCTTGTTATATATCTTTTGGATGCCCCTGTTATATTTATTTCTTGATTTTATTTCCGTGGCTCTTGTTGTATTGGACTGGCTCTCTTTGTCATGCATGCTTGCTCTAATTTTCCACCCAGTTGGGACAATTTTTTCCATACCATACTGTAGTGCCATGTCCCGCTTCAGAGCACTTTTACTGTCAGTATGAGCAGTATGAATATCATGTTTCTATCAGATCAAGGTTAGGAACTGTTTGAAATGTCAGTACGAGTGCTTTGAAGCATGATATGAGATAACAGTGTAGAGTGGTATTAGCACTCGAATCAGATAAAAAGGTTAGGAACTGTTTGTACTGACAATACCAGTGCTTTGAAGCATGATATTGGTGTACAGTTTAGAGAGGTATTAGCATTAGGAAATTGTCCCAACTGGCTGAATTTTCAGGAAGACTCATATACCATCATCCTTGTTATTGAATCGCCACAAGTTTACTATTTTCTGTATACAGTAGTTGCTGTATGTAATGGGTGTGAAGACTAGCGCAAAAAGAAACGTCTAATGCCGGTAATCTGACCTAGTTTCAAATGAGGTGTAACAGAAGTGTTAGACACAACACCATTGATCCCGGAAAATACACACACAACTTGCTACCGTCTGAAATTAGACACTAGTGTACAGTCAGTACATGCAGCTGCTGTCAATACCCACAGCACAGTGTACAAACGATACAGTGATGGACATCTCAGGTCCAGCTAAAGATAACAAGGTATCACGTTTCATTGCTGTCTGCATTTTGTAGGACAAGAGAAAAACCTCACTTGCAAGCAACAGAAAGTTAACTTTTTCAGATGGTCGCATGCGGTTTGGGGCGAGTCTTCAATGCCTTTAATTATGGATTTAAGTCCATATTTTTTTCTATATATGATAAAGGTGCATGGCTTAATGTATTTTGTGTGTCATATGAGGTACTGACCTAATGGCTGTGTGTTAGAATAAATGAAGTAGGTCCAACCTTTTCATCGATGATTCTGTTTTAAACGGTAATTTCTCAAAAATTAAAATCGGTAAATTGAAAGTTAAGAAAAAGAAATTTCAGAAAAAGAAAAAAAAGAGAGAAATTTATACAACCTGGATTAAAAGGCTATAATATGGAAATTAATTTTTGTGCAATCATTTAAAAACTTATTCTGGATGTCTTGGAGGGCTCTCTGTGAGGGTGCTTGTGTTTGCTGCCAGTTTCTCTGAACAGCAGAGTTAATACTGAAGTTGTCTAATATTTTCCGAAACCCACACTGTAATTGAAACCCACACTGTTTTGTATGGTTTATCAATCTTAAAAACGTTCAGTTTTTGTTGACATTCTCTGTTTCCTAAAACTGCAGAGAAACTTTTTATACCACAGAACTGTTTTTATAAAATTCCCTTAACCTCCAAACTGTGAATCAGGACTCATTTCCCAAACCTAAACTGTCCGTATATCTCTATACTCTATGTACACTGTTATCTTGTTATTAAACTGTTGGGGGGGAGGGGGGGGAATTTTTATCCTGCTCCTAAACTCCAGTCTGATCTTGTCTCAGAATCATTCTGATCGTTTTGAAATTGGACATTTATTGAACTCAATACCACAAATGTTGATTTATTTCAATTTGAATTTCATCAAGAATTTATAATAATACATAAATATTTAATTTCCATCCCAGACCTCCCTTAGGTCTGCAATCATTGAATAATATTAACAATTAAACTAAATTGGCAGATTTTTGTAAATGCTTTGCCTTACAAAATGTCTTTAGGCAGTTTTTACAATTTGCATTATTTCCTGTTGAAAATGATCACTTTTAGTTATTGATGGGGAGGGTTGATAACCCGGTTTTACTTCAAGAAAGCTTTGCTCGTATTTTGGTGAAAGAGGGGAGCTTTGGTTATTGGAGGGACTTGCCAGTTAGTTGACTTGGTAAAGATTTAATAGTGTACCTGTATGCTCATGCCTGTATTATACTGTATGTACTTGGGGAGGTACAGTAGGTGGTAAAGAGGGGGAGGGGGGAGTTAAGCGGTTCAGATAGTTCAAATAGTCTATAGAAATTACAATTCTTTCCTTTTTCATATAAATATGAAGCTTGAATGCAGCTCAACAGCAGCATATTATATTGCATCAAAAGGTATCTGGGTAAAGTCATCATTTCTTGACAAATAATTTTCTTTTCTCTCAAATTATTCAAATCTTCTTCAGCTGTTTCTTTTTCCCCCTCTCATATGATCTATAAAAGACTCCTTTCTTTGCTGTTCATGTACTCATATTTATCTGTTTTAAAGTAACTGTTCTTTGTGCATTAATTAACTAATTAAACAATTAATTAATTTGACAGAATCTTTCTGTACTAGTCACTCATATTTGCTGTGTTTAATTAACGCAGCTTTAAAATATTTTTTCAGGATTTTTTCCAAACATATGAGTATTTTTTATCCTATTAATAATATTATTCATATTCTTGCAGTTAACCAAACTAGAATATTTATAATCCTTCTGTACTTTTTCACTGAACGAATTTTAATATTGAGTGAATAATTAATGAAGTTGATACAATCCTCAAAGTTTCATTGGCTGGATGTGTTTTCATACTACTGTAGTACTATAAAACAATTTCAAAATTTCAAATGTCCATATTAAATCTCTCCTGATATATTTTATTAAACAAAATAATCATCTTTTTCTTTAAAGCTTCTTGCTTACATCTACCTTTCTGTAAGGTCATTTAAAAAATCAGAGACAAAGAATTTCACAAATTAATTACTACATTATTATTACCATTCCTTTTGTCTGTATGTTCGTTTCTTTGTGGTCAAATTAAGTTGCCAGAATAGTTGAATAATTGATAATTGAAAATTCTCCCCTCCCACTTCTTCAAGTTTTTCAATATGCTGTATTGAATTTATGTTCAGCAACACTGATTTAAACGTTGAACCACTTTTCTTCCATTGTAAAACGAAACAAAATGAAATTTGAAACAGAAACAACTTGAAGTGGTGGGTGAGCTGTCTTGTTATGTATGGGGGGGGTGGGGTTGGGGGGTGGGTGGGTGGGGGAGGGGGTCTATTGCAACTGTCAAATTAACTTCAATCTGGTACAAGAACAAAGACAACATTCAAGCTGTGCTGCAAATCGCCAAAAAAAAAAAAAAAAAAACGAAATCAGATTTTTTTTTTTGTCTTTTGCTTCAAAGTAACTTCATTGTTTTTTTGGTCATCTTTGAAGAGGAATGTTTTGGTAAATGTCTGATTTTAATACTTTAATAAATATTCACAATTATTTCTCCTCTATTTTGTATTTGCAGGAAGCTAAATTTGAGAGACTGACACAGGAACTACAAAGAGACAAGCTACTTGTTGCCAACCAGGTGAACAGATCACAACTAGCATCAGAAACAGAGAGTATTAACAGTATAAGGTGTGTAAATATGTATAGCGCCCTCTAATATTTCAATGTATAGGACACTCCTTGTCTAGTACGTACAGTGCAGAGGTTGCCAATACCGAGCATCAACACTTTGCAGTTATTAGTGCAATTCAAGATGCTATGTATCCCTGTGGGGGGGGGGGGTTGGATGGGGGGGTTGGATTGAGGGGCGGTTGGATTGGGGGACGGTTGGAGGAGAGAGGCCCAAGAGAACTAACATTCTATGTCAGTTACATGAAAGTGTTTTTATCTAGTGTTTTCCTTGAAAAGGGGGCTGATAAGTGAGAAGACTAGTATGCAAGTGTGGAAACGATGGAAATTATGACAGGTCGACTGAAAGTGTCCTGTTTATGGGGGGTGGGGAAGGGGGTGGGGGAGGGGATAGGGGTGGGGAGGGGGTGGTGGAGGGTGGGGGGATGATGGAGGCCAGTTAGAACAGATTTAATGGCAGAAGCAAGTAACTTTTCTACTTCAAAAGGGCTGGAGAGTGAAAGGACCATAAGAAGTGTGAAACAGATGAGAATTTGAGTAAAATAGTGAAAGAATTAATTCGGTTTCAAATGAGGGCATTATTTAAAGATTCAAGCAATTGGTAGCAATGTGAAGAAACTGATTTCATGCTCCCATTTTCTTCTTCTCTACAGAATGTCCGAGCTATAAACGTTTGCTAAATTTGTGTGTGTCAGAATAATCCACTGCCTGAATATTATGTAACAAAAGTGATATCATAGATGAAAAATAAATAGGTTTGAATATCAGGAAATATTTCTATTTTGCTTTTCTCTCCAGCACAACAAACGATTCATTTTCATTTCGGAGGTCAGCCCAGCAGGATTCGACAGTTGAAGACGATAACACCCTCGTAGGGGAAGAGGTTAACACCAACGCTCTGATTGATTCTGCTCTGTAAGTAAATATGAAAATATTGAGGTCATTAATATTCATAAGAATATTTGTAAGAATAATTAGCAAAGTTATTAAAGGACAACCAAACTAAACCTTCACTATGAACTGTTCAGATAAACAATTTCCTAGAAACATTTAAGCAAAACAGTATTCTGCATATACTGTATATGGGATAATAATATGTAAATATTGAGGTCAGTAATATTCATAAGAATATTTGTAAGAAAAGTTAAAAAAATAATTACAGAACAACCAAACCCAACCAACACTATTGAACAACTATTCAGATAAACAAACTCCCCAAACATTTATGCAAAACAGTATTCTGTATATACTGTTTATGAGATTACAATATGTAAATATCAAGGTCATTAATATTCATAAGAATATTTGTAAGAATAATTAACAAAGATATTAAAGGACAACCAAACTCAACCAACACTATTAAACTGTTCAGATAAACAAACTCCCCCAAACATTTATGCAAAACAGTATTCTGTATATACTTTTTATGAGATTTCAATATGTAAATATCAAGGTCATTAATATTCATAAGAATATTTGTAAGAATAATTAACAAAGATATTAAAGGACAACCAAACTCAACCAACACTATTAAACTGTTCAGATAAAGAAACTCACTTCTCCAAACATTTATGCAAAACAGTATTCTGTATATACTTTTTATGAGATTACAATATGTAAATATCAAGGTCATTAATATTCATAAGAATATTTGTAAGAATAATTAACAAAGATATTAAAGGACAACCAAACTCAACCAACACTATTAAACTGTTCAGATAAAGAAACTCACTTCTCCAAACATTTAAGCAAAACAGTATTATATACTGTATATGGGATTACAATATGTAAATATTGAGGTCATGAATATTCATAAGAATATTTATAAGAATAATCAACAAAGTTATTAAAGGACAACCAAACTCGACCATCACTGTTGAACTGCTCAATCCGCCGTTCCCCTCACAATTTTGCAAGGCTGGTAAGAGTGACTCCATAGAAACTCCAAAAAGAAACTGAAGTCGCAGGTTCAAATTTGAAATGGTATTACACCTATGAGACATCTCCCACTGTGCCCCACTCTCAATTCAGACACGGTCTGTAACATTTATAGCCACAGATAGGTATCTTTCAATATGTCAATAAACATCGTCATAGCTTTATATGCAAGTGTTACATGATTTTACTTTTCAAACTTAAATGTTTGTCCCTCAATCCTCAATTTTGTGATATTTTTCTTCCCTGTCTCTTGGCATCTTTCAGAAAATCTTTAGAGAACACCAACATGGCTACCGTTGACAGTCTCGGGTATAACAGCTATCTACAGAGGAGTGAAAGCTATACACATGGTAGGTATAAAGGCTATTAATGCTCTATAAAACTCTACCATACTCTACTTGACTCTTATGAACATTGATAAAAGAGGGAGAGCTATACACATGGTAGGTATGAAGGCTATTAATACTCTATAAAACTCTACATTACTCTACTTCACTCATCTGAACCTCGATAAAAGAGGGAGAGTTACACACATGGAGGTATAAAGGTTATTTATGGCAAAATAAAATGAACTATTAAAAGTACTTTTCACTACTCAAGCTCCTGAAAAATCTACTCTAAGAAAATCATGTTCTGTCGATGAGTGTGAACTACATACATGTTACGCAGTAATAACACTTGAAATCAATCAATCATTCCGTCGATCAACTAAAGCGCCTAATATCCAAAGTCTAGAAAATGCTCTTGAGAACAAATAAGTCTCAAGATTTCTATTGAAAATGTTGACATTTAGGAGTTGTTTTATTGTTTGTACACAATGGTGTAAGGGACCGTGTTTGGAAGCAATGGTGTTTAAGGGAACAGTGTTCAAAAGCAATGGTGTAAGGGAACTGTGTCCAACACATCATCATATTGCATTGTTAGGTAGTAGGTGTTGGAAAGCAATGTTGTAACGGGACAGTGTTGGAAAGCATTGTTGTAACAGGACAGTGTTGGAAAGCAATGGTGTAAGGGAACAGTGTTCGAAATCAATGGTGTAAGGGAACAGTGTTCAAAAGCAATGGTGTAACGGGACAGTGTCCCAACACATCATATTGCATTTTTAGGTAGTAGGTGATATGTCAGAAACACAGGGCCTAGATACGAGAGAGTTGTCTTTAAAAATTAGTACAGGTTTTGTCTCTTAGATGGTGACATTTGGTCTTCTTTGATTCATAATTTACACCAACTACTAAAGAATTGTCAGACTATAGTATGGCCCCAAAAATTTGGCAATTCAATAGTCCCAGATGGAATATGGTCCAGATTAAAAATCTCTGGAAGCAATGGCAATTTTGACCTGCTCCAGATCATATCTATTTAAGATTTTCCTAGGACAGGTTCTGTTTTTGGACTGCCTAATTTTTCCTAGATTCATAAAGTGTGATTGTGCCTTGCTCAATATTTTAGAAAATGGTCACAGGGTGGGTGAGAAGACCTTCTTGGGACAGATTGGGTTAGGGATTGAGTACATCTGGTCCAAAGAGTGAGGGTATAACTTTGTTCCAATATTAACCATTTTGTGAGAGTGTTGCTTCCTAATAGTAAGTTCTTTCCTGATCATGGCAAAAATGTAAGCATTTTACAGGTGCTCTGAGATTTGCTAATTTTTCTTGTTCAGTCAGTGCAAGGTATGTTTGAGGTACTGACACAGCTTATTTACGATAATGAGTTGATCTACAGTTAAGGCACTCACACATACCTTACTGTTAGACGTTAAGTTGTATTTAATAATCAACTTTGTACTTCAAACAACCTTCAAAAATATAATTTTAGATATTACCCCCCAAAATTTAACCCTAGCTGTTTGCCAAAATTGAATGTAGATCTTAAAGTTCATTTTTGAGGGTGAAGGAAGGGGACAGGGGGGGGGGATGGGGGGGTTAGGTGAGAATAAGAATTGGATAAAACTGGGAATTGTAGGGGTGAAATATTCTTGCATGCAAACTACAAGATTATTGTTTGTTTTTTGTTTTGTTTACAGAGTCGTATGACAATCCTTCCTACGTAAGTAGAACTCGGTTTTATCTTTTTATATATTCTATTATCTCTGGTGTTTGCTGCATACAGGTTACTCTACATTCAGCTTATTATATACAGTTGCACTGAGTTGGTCGTATCACACCTACGCAATGCTCAATACTGGATTGATAGTCTCAACAAAATATATTAACTTGATAATTGTGAAGAGAACTAAATGGCTTTTATTAGAGAGTTAGAGATTGTTGGAATGAAATGTAAGGGTAGGATAATATGGAGTAACCAGTAACACACACATATACACAGATATACACAGATATATATATTAATATATATTATACTATTTTATACCATATTATGTATTCAACACAAACTGTAGTGTCATGAAATTGATTTTAATTTTGAATACATCTTCTGGTTAAGGGTTGTACACAAAGATGTTCTTTGAAAGAACATGGACTTGAAGGGCAGGGATGGGTGGGTGGGTTTGTGAGAAATGGGGAGGGTTGGTGCAAGGGGAGGTATTTTGTAACAGCATGCTCATATTCGGTGATCCATTGCATATTATTTTTGTCTGTTATCGAACTGATAGTAAAATTTGCAGCGACCGGAGGGTGCGCTTCACATAGTAATTTTGAGGATTTTCAATTCTCATATGCAGAGTACACTAGGCTAGGTAAATCAGCTATGAAAACAGTCTTAACTAAATGTGGACATTTTGGTTTGATAAAATGCTCTTAATTTTTAAGCATATATGAGAGGAATTTGTGAGGAATTAAGGAAGCACAGTTGTGTTTTATAGCAGTGTGTGTATATGTCTTGCAAGGTTCTTGTGCAATTTGAGACAATTGGACAGTTCAGCTTTGTGCAGTCACAATGTAGAACAAATGTACCAAAATAAAAGAAGAATAAGTGAAACTCCCTTTGGATGGATCTTTCAATATGACTGAATTTAAGTATTGCATTGATTATTCATTAATGAAAGAAGAATAATCAAAATGTGAATAGAACACCAGTTTTGTGAAAGTCCAGTGAAATGGCTAGCTTTCAATTTGACTGAATTTAAGTATTAAATTTATTTTTCATTAATATTGATGTTGAATTGGTTGATAAAGGTATAAAAAAATTGAATTGCTTAATGTCTAAGTTAGTTGAAAATGATTGCAGTATTTAGGTTAATCAAATTTGAAGATTTGATTGAATGCGAATTGGGCTTCAGTTGATTGATTTAAGAGTACTGGAATATACTGATGGTACAGTTTGATACTTTTATGAACCTATGGAATGCAATTCTGGATTAATCTAACTATATAAATGAGTAGCATGATCAGTCGGAAGACCACCACCCGCTCTCTCCGATCCTTAAATCAGCTACTGCTCCATGTACCTAAGTGGAAGCTCAAGTCATTTGGTCAACGATCATTTTCTAATGCCGCTCCTACTCTTTGGAACTCACTTCCACTGCACATCAAGTCAGCACCCAATGTTAACATTTTCAAAAACAGACTCTTAAACTTATCAATTTTTGACTGCCTTCCCTGAGCACTAGCGCCACTGAGCATTGGTTTTCCTCTGGATATTGGCGCTATATAAAGTTGCATTTATTATTATTATTATTAAAAATGTATTTAATGCAGAGTTGTACATCTTTCCAGAAATCAATTAGCAGGTGTCATAATCCCTCTGCTCTATGTAAACAGGATTCACCCACAAGGAGTCACTTTAGCGAGAGGCAGCCCGCACCCGGGTCACCACAGGGCTCTTATTTTGATGAGTACCAACCCCATCATGACGATACCCAGCCAGAACATAGGAACCCACCCCCTATGGGTGGTGGCTTGGAGGACTATGCCCCCCCACCAGAGGACGGCTACATCTCTCAACAGAATGAGGACTTTGGTTACAAGGAGGACTATAACCAGCGTGATCCCAGCGGAGTAACCAGTGGCTATGACTCAGATACCATCCCCAGGGATGCTGGTGGGTATGGTTACGATTCTCTACCAGGAAAGAAAGGCCATCAGATCCCTGCTCCTGAAGAACCCCACCCCAGGGGAGACGGCTACAGTGACCAACACTACCCGGACGATGTGGGTTACCCCGGTAACGAAGTCGGCTACGTCGGTGACGACCCTGGTTACCACGGAGATGAGCCCAGCTATCGTGAGGATAGAGGGTACCCCACGGATAACTATGTACAGGATGATGGCTCAGTTCAACATGAGTTAGGCTACCAACCAGGAGACGGTCGCTATGGCAACGAGGACTTTGTTCCGCAGGTAGATGAGTACGGTGAACCCGCCATTTATCCTGACTCTAATGGTGAGTATGCAGTATATATAGTATGGTGACTATGACTGTAGTATGGTTGCTATGGTAATTCAACATGGCCACACAAGCCACTAGGGCCATGCAGCAGAGATGCTTTGGCTATATTATTATTGATATAATAAATTTTTGTAAATTTACAAATTAAATTTGATTTGGTAACAATCAAGAAAAAAAGGAATACCATAGAAAGGTAAACGGGAATATGTCACCTGTGCAAGGAACTCTTTATGGGCATAAACACCATCAGTGCCCAATCCCCACCCCCCAAACAAAACCCCCACCCCAAAAAACAATTCAAGAAACCAAATGCCACCAACCGCTAATGCAGACTCTGTAGCTAGGAGTTATTTTGATACCTTTGCCCTCTTTTCTCCTTTCATTGGTAGTGTAACTATGAAACATAGCCCTGCAAGTTTGAAATACTTGGAATTGTCTTTTTTTTTATAAAGAAATTGTAGAATAATTAGCGGTGGCATTTAACTCTCTTATAACTCATGAAGAATTGGGGTCTTAGAAATTCTTGGTTAGCTTAATGGGTACATTAGTAGACCAACAATATCAGGTTAAATCACCTTGAATTTAGCAATCCTAAGAAAGGTCAAAGTTCATAAATGTAGTCTGAAAGAAAGATAGGGAGACACACACTAGTTTGATGTTATTCCTAGTATTGACCCTTTTTGCTACTGTGAATCCTTTGTTTGCATGCTTCCATCAAGATATGGACGATTACGGACTTCCCTGGGAAGAGTCCACCCCAGCAGACGTCCCCCTCTTACCCCCAAAATATAGATCCTTGGAGTTTATCAATCCCAGCTTCTATGACTCCCCCGTGGTCCTGAATATCGAATTCAGCCCCCCTCCCAAACCGCCAAAAATCTCCCTGCAGAGAGTCGAGGAGGTAGGGCCCTCCTCCTCCTCGGCTGACCGAGGAGAAGAGAAGAGGATGATGGAAGACGTTGCAGATGGGGATGAGGTTGGCCCAGACCTCGCCCCTCCTGCCGATTCTGAGGACCTCCCCCCTCGGATGAAAGATCCCAGTAAGGAACTGGCACTTGGCTTGCTGTTTGCTGCACCACTGTTTTCACTTTTGTTATTAACACACAAATTCTTTGTTGTAATGGTGCAGGAATGGTGCAGGTATGGTGCAAGAATGGTGCAGGAATTAGTTGAAAGGGGTAGGGTCAACATTAGACATACATGTGTGGAGTCATGAGTATGGGTTAGTTTGCACACATGGAGACACAGTTGCACTTTTACACTGCATGTAATGGTGTCAGTACCCTGATGAACACATCTGTCTATATGAGCTAGAAACCCCCTTTGATAGATTGTGACCATAGGCCTATTTCTGGGTGACGACTCACGACATAACATGCTCTCTAAATCACATGATGTGACTACTTTGACATAGTTACATGATTCTAAAGGGACAATAAACGTCATTCATTATAAAGCATTCCAATTCATGGTAGCTAAATTTGGTACAAATTGCACCAGTATTTGTCACCATGGCAACATGATTAAAGCTTGATCTCACATCACAAGTGAACAGACACAAAAAATCAAACTGTCCCAAAAAATTTGTCAAAAGATTTGGCAAATTTAGATTTTTCCAAAGATTTTGGAACATGATAGTCTGCAGTTATTTTTATATCAATAATTGGTTCCCTCCCAGGAGGAAGGACAAAAGGTGAGGGTGGAAAAGTCATGTTCCCTCAAAGGGCTACGTGTCTAAACCGTCGCGAGCAGGATAATATTTACTATGCTCGATGTAACAATACATTGCTGTGTTTGAATTAACCAACAATTCACTTACACACTTAAGTCTGTAAATAACCAGTCAGTGGTCTTGGACCTGAACGTTATACAGTGTGTACTTCACTGCTCTCTTGCGTGTCTCCATTCTACATATGCACACAAATCAACCAGCCTTAACAAGGTGGTTCCCCATTGACCTATCTTCAGGGTCAACACACCCCACTAGTTACCTCTTCCTTCAAAATCTCCCATTCTCAAGTAAGTTTTTTTTTTGGGGGGGGGGGGTGTGGTTTGTGAGTTTGTAGTGATCTTAACATTTAATAACATTTCTCACTGTTTCTTGTTCGATATTAAACCCTTCACACCAAAAATATCCTAGTTAACAGATGAAAGTAAAAGCACCATTAAACAGAAAGGCAAATCTTGTTCACAGCACTGTGCTTCAACTTTCTTTCTGTGACCTAACAAATTTCTTTGTATTTGACCTGTAATGCTAACTAATGTTGATGGAATAAGCTGACCAGGATAGTTGTGTCAGTGAGATAACTGTGTCAGTGAGATAACATACTTGTATGCAGGAGCTGAGGCAAATGCATGTGTGTCTGTTTAGGTCTGGGGAGGAGGGAGAGGGGAAGGGGGAGGGGAAGGGGAGGGTTATGGGGAGTGGGCTAAGGAAACATTAGACAGAAATATAAATGTGATTTTGCAATGCAGATGTGGATTAGGGAGCTAAGACAATTACATATAAGTAAGGGGAGGGTATGGGGGTTAAGGTTTCATTAGACAGAAATAGACAACTTCATTTAGCAGTGTGGATTGGGCAACTGAGAGGAGATGGTGACCCTTGACCCATGGCTACAAAAACTTACTTTTGCCAAAAGTATGATTTGAATAAAGATTGTCAAAAGTCAGTTAAAATTGCTAATATACACTAAGACTGTTGAGAGGAAACAGTGCGATCATGGCATTTGATATCTTCCAATAAATTGTCCCACCATAGGTATTTCATTCCTTAAACCTGGTTCATAGTGGGTTTACATTGCGGTACTAGGTTTGGCCCACAGTTAGTTTGCAAGGCAATATTCTTGTACACATGACGGTTAGTGGGCTTACATAGCTATGTTTTGCCTTACTGGTAGTGTATACTCTCTTCCCTTTATTCCGGTGCACCTGACACACTGTGGGTTTACATAGCTTTATTTAATATCAGCCCACAGTTAATTTGCATGCATATATTCTTGTACATATGGCACATAATGGGCTTTATATAGCTCTGCTCAGCTAAGCCCACACAATAGGTCTGTATTCCAGTAAAACCCCAGAGACTATCTGAATACATCATGGTGGCTTTACATTGCTTAGTTGTTATATTATATTCAGATAGGCCCGCAATAGCTTTTCATTCCTGTATTATTGTACACCTGACATAAAGTGGGTTTACATTGCTTATTTGTTTAATTCAGGTAGGCCTTCAATAGCTTTTCATGCCTGCATTATTGTACACTTGACATAGAGGGGGTTTACATTGCTTATTTGTTATATTCAGGTAGGCCCACAATAGCTTTTCATGCCTGTATTAAAGTGCACCAGACATATGGTGGATATAGTACATTACGTAGCTGTTATATTCAGATATGCCCACAAAAGGTTTGCATGCCTGTATTATTGTGCACCAGACATAAAGTGGGTTTACATTGCTAATTTGTTATACACCTGTACAGGTAGGCCCACAATAGGTTTTGCATGCCTGTATTATAGTACACCTGACATAAAGTGGGTTTACATTGCTAATTTGTTATATTCAGGTACAGGTAGGCCCACAATAGGTTTGCCTGCCTGTATTATAGTCAGGCATGAGACTCTTCCGCGGAAACGCGGATTTCCGATTTTTTCTTTTTTCATTTTCGCGTTTTTTCTCGTAATTCGCGTTTTTTATTATTTTTTATATTTTTTTTATTTATTTATTTAATTTTTTTTTTTTTTTTTTTTTTTTTTTTTTTTTTTTGCCGAACATGCTGGACTGTGAAGGGAAGAAACACCGAATTTGACCAGTGGTGGAATCAAGTAGCACAAAGCAAGCAAAAAAGCCTTTTTTTGGTTCAAAAAAGCTAATGGATAAATTATACAAGCAGAAATTCCACACTTTTTTGGCGAGTTACGTGATGTGATAGATTCCATCTAGAGTCCACCATTTTGCATCTAAGCCCTCCTTACCTGACAAAAAATTTCTAAAGGGGAGGGGGAGACCCCTCCCCTTAAACCCCTCCCCCAGGACGGCGATCGATAAATTTCAGATTTTTTTTCCCCGGCCCAGTCTCATCCCTGTATAGTACACCTGACATAAAGTGGGTTTACATTAAGTTTGTTATACTCAGACGAAAGTCCCACAGTAGGTTTGCATGCCTGTGTTTTGATACACCTTTCCAAAGTGGGTTTTCATGGCTACAGTAGTTTTACTGTACATGGAGGTTTAATTTATGTCTTAATGAATTTTTATTGATATTTTCAATATTTTTTATAATATCCTATATTTGACATCAATCAAACCTGAACGCTGTCCTGTTGTCGTACACTTAGCTAGAATGCTGGTTCAGAATTATTACTGAAAGTAGTTTCAGATGCGACAACATTTCAACATGTTGAGATGAGATAACAATTCAACATGTTGAGATGAGATAACAATTCAACATGTTGAGATGCGATAACATTTCTACATGTTGAGATTCGATAACATTTCAACATGTTGAGATGCGACAACATTCAACATGTTGAGATGAGATAACAATTCAACATGTTGAGACGCGATAACATTGCAACATGTTGAGTTGTGATAACATTTCAACATGTTGAGATGCGATAACATTTCACCATGTTGAGATGCAATAACATTTCACATTTCCACATGTTGAGATGCGGTAACATTTCAACATGTTGAGATGCAAATACCATCTTCACTATGTGCACAGGATATTTAGGTACCTTCCCTAATCGACAAACTTTTATCCTAATTGTTACATAATATTTGATTGTCTACAAAATCTCCCTTCACCTGAGTTTTGTGAAAGAAAACATTACTGTACAAAGATCAACTCCTTCCTAATATAAATAGCCAAGGAAGATCATTCTATCGCACTTTTTATACATGTGGGTCTTTCCTTAGAAGATACTCTCATTAAATCTACCTTGAACTTTCGGAGGGATTCCCTTTCGTAATCATTTACGACTGTAAACGTGACCAAGTACGTGCGAGTCTGTCTCTGGTGTTGTTTTTGATCCCGTTTCTAGCTGATGTAGTTTTTAGCTCTGATCATGATAACCAGTAACTAGCTTGTCACTCTACTCTGTCATGCGTGCAGTAAGGAGAAGAATTCTGCTGGTAGTCACAGAGCTTGGCAAGCAAGCTGGAATTAAATAATTCGTTTCCATAGAAAAATTACCTGAGACCTCTTCAGTGTTAGTTTTTTTTGGTAAGGCAGTTAGATTTAGTGGCAAAGACACTTGTCAAAAGTGGAGACCGATCGATTGAAAACGTAGCCCTCCCCTCCGGAGAAAGAGCAATGTCGAATTCCTCGTCGACGGAAGAGGTTTATCGGAGGTTACTCCTGGTCAGGAAGAAGAAGAGCTTGTGGATAAAGGCTTGTAAATATCAATTCTGTTTGTTTACTTCTGTGGAGATCAAGGCTTGTAAAATATCAATTCTGTTTACTTTTTTTTTTCTGTGGAACTTTTCAACTAATTTTTGCAGAATATTGTGCATGTTGAGGTGAGATAGGTATCTAGTATGTGTAATAATGATATCAAACCCCTGTTATAGTCTTCTCTCAGGTTAGTTTTGATTGGATAGCTGGGGAGGCCAAGAGGTAGGCAGGTTTATGGATAAGAAAGTTGAGGTGGGGTGGGGTTTTGGTGGGGCATTGGGTGGGGGAGGTTTAAATATCCCACTAACATTTGTGGTACTTAGGAATACTCGGGAGTGCTCAAAAGAAGGTTTGGGATCACATTGGTTACAGTATATTGATCATTTCCAAAGTTTAGAAGGTGCAGAGGAATTATTGGATAATAAGAGGATTTAAACCAGGGACCTGAGGATTAAATGTCCTGTGCTCGACCAAGTCAGCCATCCAGGATGTGGTTTTTAGCTCATACCAGCATGCTGGTGTGAGCTATTGTTACAGTGCGGCGTCTATCACTCTATCACTCTATCCGTCAACAATTGGTAAAACCGCTCCCACTCGCACAGTGTTTGATGGAATTTCATGAAACTTGGACACAAGGACCAGTGGGTATAGGGCCATCAGAGATGGTCCGAAATTTGGGGTCAAAGGTCATCTGTGGGCCGTAATGGTTCATTTTGTGGAAATACGCAAAATGCTTCTTCTCCTACAGATTACATGGTACAATGTTGAGGGTTTGTCACGATAGTACTATGGTAGTTTTACCTTCAGGGTGTTCATGAATTTGAGATCAAAGATCAACTAGGGGTCTTTTGTGGCCCGGGCCGCGGCCCTATATTTTCAAATTGCTCCTGTTCGTACAGTGTATGGCCAATTATAATGAAACTTGGTCACAATGTTCCTCGGGATGAGAGTTACAAGGGGTGTTCGGAAAATTGAGGTCAAAGGTCATTTAGGGGGTCATCGGGGGTCATTCTTTGTAATATTTTCAAATATCTCAATCTCCTCAAGATTTTGATGGATTATATTCAAAGTTGAACTGATGATTGTTGGATTGTGTATGAATAAGGTGATGCCTAAAAATTTCTGGTCAAAAGTTAATTAATTACAATTAATCCCCATTGTTTAAAAAAATCTGAGCCTTCACTTTTTGCCAAAGCTCCTTTAATTTGTCTCCCAGTGTCTGCAGTGTTTGTTTACATTTGTGGTTAAGCTCTGCAGAAGCTGTTAGTGGAATTAAAGCAGGACTGGGAGTTGTTATTAACTGTTGAACTGTAAGCATGAGAGCCCTATAGCTAATCAGCACTTGCCGATTCTTAGAAGTCTTTGAGCCTGAGGTATGTAGGCAGCTTGTGAAGTTATGACTTGTAGGGAGTGCTTGTTATGTCTGCTAAGGTAGAGGGGAGAAAGTTTAATAGGGTAGGTCAGTGGTATTGTTTGAGAGAGTGGGTAAAATAGGATTTAAAGGGGGAAAATAGGAATTATAGCCAGTGGTGTGGCCAGGATTCTGCTAACGGAGGGGGGGGGGGTATCCCTCACGGGTCCAAAATTGGTTTTGTGGGCCCTACATTTTTCAGCTCGAAAAGGTATGAGCTCCTGCACCATTGGTGCTCTAGTTTTAATTTATTGACATAAATTCATGTTTGAAGAAAAAAAATTGTCTCTGTTAAAGTTTGGAAACTCAGGGATTGATGTAGCATTTAACCTTTGGGTAGTAATATTTGAAGGCTGGGAATTTTCTCTTTTATGAAATGCTATGGTTCCAGTATATACAAAGATGCTACAGCCGTTGGAATATTGATTTGACCATCTTAAGATAGTATATTGCGATGAGATACCGGATAAATTATTGCATGGAAACCCAAACTCTGTTGTTTTCTGGGTTGTATGGAATTAACCGTGGTTCCTGAATAGCAAAGTTAACCGTTACATAGGAATTGTATGGAACGACAATGTGATGTGTACCTTGGTTACATAAACATGTAAGGAATTGTGGTTTTTGACTAGCAAGGTTAACGGTTTATATACATAGGAATTGTATGGAATGACAATGTGACGTGAACCTTGGTTACATAAACATGCAAGGAACCGTGGTTTCTGAATAGCAAAGTTAACCGTTACATAGGAATTGTATGGAATGACAATGTGAACCTTGGTTACATAAACATGCAAGAAACTCTGGTTTCTGACTAGCAAGGTTAACGGTTACATAAGAATTGTAAGGAATGACAATGTGATATGAACCTTGGTTACATAAACATGCAAGAACCGTGGTTTCTGACTAGCAAGGTTAACGGTTACATAAGAATTGTATGGAATGGCAATGTGATGTGAACCTTGGTTACATAAACATGCAAGAACAGTGGTCTCTGACCAGCAAAGTTAACAGTTACATAAGAAATGTCAACATAGCCACCTGGCGCTATAAGAAACCATGTAGAAGTGTGACACATATTACCGCCATATGGCACTGTATGTGTATGTGCTATATGAGCGGCTGAGCGGTACTGCAGGACAATACCACAACCCAACTTTTATTTTCTTAATCCATTTAAAACCTATCATGTACATTAATTGCTACTGTATGTAACACAGCCTAATTGCATGTCATTACTGCTCAGCAGTATTAAATTGTTAGACATTCAGACTTCAGTTCTTGATTTTCATCTGTAAACTGAAGTAAAATTGCTTTAAAGACTTCTTCACCTTAGCAACATCCTCTCCCCTCCCTCCTTCCTAGACCTTCCTCAAAAAGAGAGAAACAATAACTGTAAAAAAGTGACGCTTTATTGGTCAGAAATCTGTCATTTTATTCAGTGTGTCACATTACCTCCCAGGGATGTACCATTATCATAACAATAGCAGAATAATCTTCATTGTTTCTGAAAAGAATAATTTGGTTGCAACTTTAGCCATATTTTATTTGATTATACACAACAGTGACCAAAAAATCCCCCCCCCCCTCCCCCAAAAAAGCACAAACATTAACATTTCATGATGCACATGGAATTCTTAATAATACCATTTTCAAATTGAAAAAGATTTTCTTCAGGTTCTTTAAATAGTTGATATACATCATCAACAAGCTTGAGGCTTCTATATCACAAGAGGGGTAATGATTAGGAATTTGGCTATGTTTGGAGGAAACATATATATTGTAGGGAGAAATGTCTGGCATATTATGTTTGGCCTAAATACGTACATGTAACAACGGGCAGATTATGACTACAATTGAAAGGGCCCAACATGCAAAGATGTCATTATTAATGTATCAATGCTCGTAAAGAGTATGTGTAACTTGAATTGTGTGTTCACACAATTATTAAGCCAGCGATTTCTCACGTAATTTTTCGAGCGATTCTTTTCTGGTGTCTGTTTTGTTGATAATTCTTGATGATTTTGCTGGCAGCCATGTTGCTGGTTTACAAATTGTCAATGTCAGTTATATATATATATCTGTGATAGCTATCTCGTCTGTTGTCATGGTAACCAGGCATATGTGGGAGATGCTGTGATAGATAGCCATTGTAGGCGGTGTCAGTCGTGTTGTTGTTGTTGTTAACTGGAAGTAGAAAATTACGATAGAAAACGTCTCTCAAATTACATGATCAATGAAGAATTCTAAAGGAATTCTAAAAGAATTCTAAAAAGAAAATACTTCAAAACGCAGATAATATTCTGGTGATTAATTGATGTGTATAAGAGAGGGTTAACAGTTTGACACATATATCTCTGCCTGGTATTTCTTGTAACCATTTCAAGGCACATTTATCTGCCAGACTTGGCATTTCTTTATTGTATATTGGTTAGTGGTTTGAGAAGATCGGAACACAAGATGTCTTAAATATGTGCAGTGTGTTCAGCAGATCTGACTTACAGCTGAATTATTGTTTAGAGTGGGGTTTGGGGGCAGGGGGGTGGATGGGGTGGGGTTAGGTGACGTTAACAAATAGTATGTTGTGTGCTGTGATAGGTTTATCATTAATACTTTATTCATAACGTAACATTTCATGGAAGAAAGAATGTTGCAAACATATTTATGTGGAATTTAAGTACCAAAATTCACCTCTCACCGATGCTTTTGCCCCCTGACCCACCCCTCCAGAGGTCCATGGGCAGAGGACAAACTTGGGAAAAACTAAAATGCAGTAATGATGCAGTCTTTTATATATTGCCTCTTTCTCAGCTTTTGGCAGTTTTGTGACATTTGAGATCTTGGACCTACTTTATGACAGCTCGGTATAATTGAAGTTCTCCTTCCTTTTGAGTCTGCAGAGTGGATGGGTTGCTGCCCATCGTTATTAGTCCCAAATTTTTGGTTACATTTTTGTTTGATTTTTTTCCCAATTTTCAGATGGCGATTTGCGTCGAGACCCTGCGTATGAGGGCGACATTGTCCCAGAAGGGATGCAGACACAAGAGGCTGCTTTTGGAGGAAATCACATGGGTAGGTTATATATTGTGGTGATGTTCTAAGTCTGAGGTGGGCAACCTGCGGGCCACATGCGGCCCGCCAGTGATTTTGTTTGCGGCCTGTGAGATGTCTCAAGAAAAGAAAAAAAAATCGATCTATTTTACATCATCACAAAAAACAAGCTAGCTGCTTAGAATTTATCTGCACTAATGATGCTGTCAGGTAGGTCTATTATCCCCATTAATTATCAACTGTACTGTATTGACATTATGTTTTAGTGAATACAGATTAAGTACACACACCTATTGCTTGAAAGTCCTCGGAATCGCAGGTTTGAAATCAACAGCAGGTCGTTGGTTAGGTGTGGCCCAGTCAATTTTTCACTCCTTATATCTGGCCCATTCATTCAAAAAGGTTGCCCACCCCTGTTCTAAGTGGAAGGAGACAATTTAGCCCTGTCTCATGGCAGAACATTGCTATTGCGAAATGGCCGAATTCTTACGCAAGGGATGCAAGTGATGTTTCAAAGGTTCTTTTTTACACAGGGTTAGCTTAGAAATCAATTCCAGGTTGGCTTAGAAATTAATTCCAGTTTGGCTTAGAAATTAATTTCAGGTTAGCTTAGAAATTAATTTGAGGTTTGCATAAAAATTTATTCCAGGTTGGCTTAGAAATTTATTCCAGGTTGGCTTAGAAATTAATTCCAGGTTGGCTTAGAAATTAATTTCAGGTTGGCTTAGAAATGAAATGTTCTTGAGTGGCTGTTAAAGGGATGGTCCAGAGGAAAATCATGTTACATTTGATAGACAAAAGAGTAACATAATCTGGCAAACTTGGCAAATTCTGGCAAAATCTGTATTCATTTCATAAGTACTGTTTTCAAGATTAAACTTCTTTTGAAGTTGACATATTTTGCATCTTTAAGTAAACTTGAAGCAAAACAGGTGACATGTCATATAGGCAAACTGTTAAACACAATTAGTGTTATTTGATGCAAACTTTAATAACCATTTTCATACTTCAATATGGGTTTGTATGCATGCATACACTACAGTAATTGACATTTTTATATCTTTAACTTTACTTTAAGTAAAGTTTGACCTCTGGATTTATTCAAAATGATAAAAGGATACACAAAGCAAATAATTTGCTGTCATTGTGCAACTATGATATCACACCTGTTTGCTTCAAGTCCATTTATGGCAAAAGAGACAACTTATCAGTAGTTTCAGACAGATGCAATGGTCGTAATTAATCCAACTCTCTGGTCACTGTATTATAATAATAATAATTTATTCTTATATAGCGCTTTACATCAAAGAATGATCTCAAAGCACTTCACAAAATCGCATAAAATATTACAACTTAAAATTATTACAGCTTAAAAATATTACAGCCTAAAAAAAAAAAATTGCATCCTAAAAAAAATTACAAAAAATAGATATCCTAACAATAATTATTAATAGTTATTTCTGAGTTCCAAGTTACTTTACTTCAAAGTTTGAGTCAACAATGAGAAATAAAAAATATACAAAATTTGAAAACAAAACCTTTGGTGGTGGAGTTTTGTTGTTTGTGTCTAAATGTTGTTATATTTTTACTAGATATGTCATTATTTGATAACATTGGTATTTTAGTATACAAGTAGCTATATGTTACAAGTTAGCTTGTGTACTGTACATTTATTGCTTGCATGAGTTGTAAACAATAAATTTTATTTCTTTATAGCTGTTTTACTCTACCGGCTACTTTAATGTACTTTGCAACCCACATTAGTCAGTTGTACATGCCACTATGCTCATATTCTACCAGTAAATAAACTTTATCTTATTGTCCCATGGATACATTGCGTGTATGTGTGTGCTTGTGTGTGCGTGTATGTGTGTTAGAAATGTCCTCCTAACGTTTGGGGAAACTCATTAGCTGACTGGAGATCACATGTTATGCTGGTTGTATTGGTGAACACAGTAATGGAATACCACAAGAGTGGTGCAGATAGATTCTTAATTTAAAGGGGTTGTATCAAGTAACACAAAATTAATGGTGAGTGTTGCTGCTAGAAATGGCCGCAAAATGTCATATAGTTGTAATATACACTGTAGAGCATTTTATTCCACTTTTGGAGAACCTGTTTCCGTGGTATTCATAAACATATTTACTGAGTCCATCAGTCTAGTTTAGACAATATGCAGCTATTGGTTGTGTGATTGTAAAAATGTGAACACAATACTGAGTCCATCAGTCTAGTGTGATTGTAAACATATAAACACAATACTGAGTCCATCAGTCTAGTTTAGACAATATGCAGCTATTGGTTGTGTGATTGTAAACATATGAACACAAGACTGAGTCCATCAGTCTAGTTAAGACAATATGCAGCTATTAGTTGTGTGATTGTTAACATATGAACACAATACTGAGTCCATCAGTCTAGTTTAGACAATATGCAGTTATTGGTTGTGTGATTGTAAACATATGAAAACAATACTGAGTCCATTAGTCTAGTTTAGACAATTTGCAGTTATTGGTTGTTTGATTGTAAACATATGATCACAATACTGAGTCCATCAGTCTAGTGTGATTGTTAACATATAAACACAATACTGAGTCCATCAGTCTAATTTAGACAATATGCAGAGCTCAATCCATCAGTCTAGTGTGATTATAAACATATGATCACAGTACTGAGTCCATCAGTCTAGTTTTATATGTGATTACAGCTTAGTGTTGGCGATATATTACTGAATGTTATCTATCAACCATACTGACAGTACTAAGTTCATATTCTCATTCCTTACATGTTACTCTTAATTAATCTTGTTCTCTTTGACAGGCGATGATGAATGGAGGTCTCCGGACCTTTCTGAGGTCATCGACTATCTCTCCAGCCGAGATGAGGGTAGAGTAGCCAACGCTGCGGCGTACCTTCAACATCTCACGTACGGGGACGACGGGATCAAAAATAAAACCCGGTGGGTATTTCTAGAGTAGATACATACATCAGATTCACCCATCAAAGAAACTTGATCTTAGTCCATGTCAAAGGTCAGTCAGTTTCATTAGAGGAGGATTCTGATTGATTGAAAAGCAGGCATGAGCTTTTTCCGCGAATTCGTGGAATATGCGTGATTTCTTTTCTACCTGGAGGACAAAAACTATTATCCTAACACACTGTAGCATACTCAAACTGGAGCCTATACCGCAATTTTTGCAAAGTTCTGTGATTTTTTTTTTACCCCAGGCTCATCCCTGGAGAAGGTCTTGATCATGGAATGAAAAAAATTAACTAGTAATATAAAACATTCAGCTGAATTTGCTAGTGTGGGACAGTTGATGTCCATTTCAATGACCGACAGCTAACTTTGTTTTGACTCACAGGCAATCAACTACCTTTCATAGATGTTAATGGTCCGGTTACCTCGAAAGAATGGTTTCTATTTCCCCTTCCCTTGTCCCACCCACACCCCACCCCAGCCCCATCACCATACCATAACACAATTTGTTTTCCAGGGGTTATTTTGATTCTGAAACCTTTGTCATACAGCTCACTAGATCACTGCAATGGAATTTGTCCAGTGCTGCGAGGGAGGTTAGCTTGTAGCTATAGAGTTGTGCTCAATCAACCATTCAATTTATCTTGAATCAACCGTTCCAGGAATTTGTAAAGTGCCTACCTAGTATCCAGAGTTCAATCAAAGGTTATTGTGTCTTGAAGTGTTAATGAGTTTGTTTAATAATGGGAAATGCTGGTACTTTATGGTATGTAGTGAACTTATATGATATTATATTATAAAATATCTTGTTTGGGTTTCATAGTTGCTTGATAGGGACTCTCTGAATTGAATGTCAGTTACTTAAACTTGACTTGGTTTGTACCCTGACCGTTGATTTGGTTTGTAGTACCTGACTGTTGATTTGGTTTGTACATTGACCGTTGATTTGGTTTGTAGTACCTGACTGTTGATTTGGTTTGTACATTGACCGTTGATTTGGTTTATACACTGACCGTTGATTTGGTTTATACACTGACCGTTGATTTGGTTTATACACTGACCGTTGATTTGGTTTATACACTGACAGTTGATTTGGTTTTTTCATTGACTGTTGATTTGGTTTGTACACTGACCATTGATTTGGTTTGTACACTGACCTTTGATTTGGTTTGTACCCTGACTGTTGATTTGGTTTGTACCCTGACCGTTGATTTGGTTTGTACACTGACCACGGGCGTGACAAACTTACACATGTGACAGGGCACACAAGAGTACAGTGGATAACATAAACTTTAGCCATACCTCGTTTCTTCAAATTAGTCAGCACTGGAACCTTACTGTTTTTGTGTGAGGGCGAAACCCTCATTAGGTCAACAGGCCACGAAACTTAAAGGTCATATCTCTGAGGTCACTATCTTCATGGCATCTCATCTCAGCTATGAATGGCTAAGCTGGTGACGATGTTGGGTTGTCAAGTCCCTTCCAAATAATGCAGTTTTTTGGCTTATTTTTGTGCATTTGTCATTCTTTTCTTATAGTGGTTTGAATGGTATTCCTGTCTTAGTGGAACTCTTGAATAACAAGTCATCAGAGATACATCGGTCAGCCTGTGGAGCTCTCAGAAACATCTCGTTCGGCAAGGGAAATGAGGAGAACAAGGTGGCTATCAAGAATGCTAACGGTGTTGCAACTCTGATCAGGTTGCTACGTCACTCTCAAAATGCAGAGGTAAGTCGCAAGTATCCGCCCCATTGGAGGAAGTCATCTTGATCAAAATATTCTACTTCTAAATACTTGTTTTTGTTCTCAGAAGTGCTATTTATTCAGTTTCTCCCATTCAAAATTAGTAGCTATGGTAACCTGGCTGTTTTCAAATTTCCATAATTTACAGATTCGTGAGATGGTTACCGGGACTCTGTGGAATCTGTCGTCATCTGAGGTAAGTTGGAGGAATTATGCAAATTATCCAATGTAAGAGAGTGTGTTTCTTCTTGGCCAATCAGAAAGTGCCTCATCTTTATTCATTAGTTAAGGTCATGTCTTCTGCTGTTTGATCAGTCCTTCAAGTGGCATAAAGAGATCAAAGGGCTTATTAGCATTCTTGATCTGTGTAGGGTCAGTTGTATGACCAGAGTTCTACTATGTACTTATCATGTTACTTATGCCAGGGTGTGGCAGCCTGTACTACCCATGCTGATACTGTGTGGCCTTTTAATTGTCAATAAATTTGCGTTAGGAGTAAAATATACCAAAGAGTTTTCACGGCGGATGCAATAGATGTAAATATCCAGTCGAAGCCTTGGTGTCTTCTCATCTCTGTCTCTACACAAACGGTTACATCCAATTTATTAAAGAGTTAAACTTGGTGAGAATATAGAGATAATATAAAAAGTAATTCATATAACCATAGAAAAACACAGTATGTATGAGAGAATATAGAAACATAGCTTTGATGTTGGGAATGACAGGAAACCAGAGAGGAAGGTTTTAAAGCAATTTCTCAATTTCAAAAGAGGGAGAAAATTAAATGGGGGAAAAGGGGGGTGAAGAGGGAAAATAAAGGGGGAAAAGGGAGGAAGAGAGAAATTAAAGGGGGGGGGTGGTGTGCAACATAAGAAGAAATTGATAACAATCAAGGAATGGCTCAAGTGATATAAATTAACATTGAAGGCTTGTTTTCTTGAAAGAATTAGTTGTAGGAGAATTTTGAATTGGTAAGGAAATCCATAGATGAGCACCAGGAAAGTGTATGAATATTTGCTTCTTTGTGAATCTTTGCAGTCTCTCAAGATGGTGATCTTGGATGAAGCTGTGAGACCTCTACTGAAGAATGAGCTCATTCCAGAGACAGGCTGGGATCCACAGACCAACGAGAATGTGATCCTTCAAAACGAACAGCCGTGGAGTCGGATATTCTTGAATTGTCTGGGAGTTATCAGGTTAGGATGATTTTACGCCATCAGTAAACAATGCAAAACATTTGATATCATTGGGGTAATGTGGTAATTATTGTCTGGTTAGTGTAGGGTTTAGAAGCAATAAATTAATATCACCTGCCACTTTGAATTCTCAGTTTTAACAACTTGTATTATCAGGTTATTTAAATATCCGTGATTTCAGTTCTACCTCGGGGACAAAAACTATTATCCTAACACACTGTAGCATACGCAAACTGGAGCCTATACCGCAATTTTTGTAAAGTTCCATGAATTTTTTTTTCATCAGGCTCATCCCTGAAATAGACAAGTCGTTCTTGCTACGAATGTTAACCTAGTGTTAAATTACTTCAATTGAAATATACTTTATTACTATTACTACCCACAAACCCATGACAAGCCTATCGTGAGTAATATGACTGACCCATCAAACTCCCCTTGTCCTCTCATTCCAATTGTACTCGCTCCCTCACACTAGGGATCCAAACTTGCAAATATACATGCAAAGTGTGTATATTCTCTTTTGGAAACTTCTGCACCGTAGATACTGGACATTGGGTAAACTTCATCAAATTAGAGGACGCTATACATATTTACACACCTTATACTGTTAATACTCTCTGTTTCTGATGCTAGTTGTGATCTGTTCACCTGGTTGGCAACAAGTAGCTTGTCTCTTTGTAGTTCCTGTGTCACTCTCTCAAATTTAGCTTCCTGCAAAAAGGGATAATATTTTTAGAACTTTGTAAATTTATTTGTGGAATTAGAAATTTATCAGCAGTTACTGATTTAGTTCATTCGCTTTCTTAAAATATGGATCAAGAATTTAGTGGGATAAATATTTGTCTATTTTTTTTTGTTGTTGTATGGAAATTTTTGATTTGCAACTCAAAAAAAAATGAACCTGTTGGAATTAAATAAAAAACTTTGAATAACACTGTTCTGCATATGCAGTCCTCTTATATCATTGCAATATTAATGTGTATACCTGTATCTTTTATAACTAATATATATTTTTTTTATTTTATTTTGTTATGGTTTTTCAGGAATGTTAGCTCTGGTGGGATCGATGCCAGGAGAAGATTGAGGAATTGTGAGGGTCTGATAGATATATTAATACACATACTGAGTGGAGCAGTGGGAAATAGAGACATGGACACCAAGGTAAAATAATAAAAACCAAACACATTAACATAGTAGTGTGAGGAGGGTCTGATAGATATATTAATACACATAATACTGAGTGGAGCAGTGGGGAATAGAGACATGGACACCAAGGTAAAATAATAAAAACCAAACACATCAACTAGAATGAAATTTTGCTAGCTAGTATCATGTACAGGGTGTTTTGTATTTTACATACCGAGTTGAGACATTAACGTGATCATCATGTGTAGCGACTCCCTATTGTTACATGTTAACAATGTCCTATTGTTCTGTTTCTTTTGTATTTTTTCATTCATCCAGTGTGTGGAGCATGCTATATGTATCATTAGGAACCTCTCATACCAAACAGCTCAGGAGATTGACCACCCAGACACGGCGTCGACGAAAACAGCCACGCAGGACAAGAAAAACCAACAACAGAAGGGTAGGATTCAAAGACAATAATAAAATTAAATAGCAAGTATTATTAAGATGTATGTATCCTCCTGCAAGCAGGAACTCGCGAAGAAGCCATCATTGGCTTATCAAAGCCGCAAGTTGACCGAAGTCAGTCTCTTAGATTCATATTATTACGTCCATGATTATGAATTGTCAATTGTCAACAACTCTGTAACTGAACGACAGATATTAATCTTGGAGTGACTTGAACTCGGAACCTTATGATTGAAAGGCACCAGCGTTAACCACTGAGCTAACACTCCCTAATAGTGTAATAACACTCCCTGAGCTAACACTCCCTAAAAGATAGAATAGTATGTGTGTTCAGTCTATCTAGAGGTAACAGTCTGTGCTTATATTAATAAAATGTCAACAATATTGTAAAAAACCAAAGAGTAAAATAGCACAGCAATATATATATATATATGTTGTTTGTTAGCCTTGTGAAGACCTTGTGTGTTCATCATGTTGCCATTGTGATAAGATTGACCAATGAGATCTCTCACCGGATTCAAACAAAAATAAAATGGTGACCAATATCTTCACACTTTGTCAAAATGTCTTATCCTGTTACTATTATGTCTGATGTATAGATTACTCAGTTTACCCAAGGTTTACTGGAAATTAAATTCCATTGATAAAGTAAATTGCTTGCTACGTTGCTGTCCTCTATGGTTCCTTCGATGCACTATTATTTTCATTTCGTTGTAGCACCCCCGGCAGGCAAAGCAGATGTCTTTAGCTGTTTCTCGGGTAATAAGAAAAAACAGCCTTCGAATTACAATTCAAACAACACAACAGGAACTCTAGGGTGAGTTTTCTTGTTCCTGAAATGAAACTTAGTAGCTAACATATTACTCTAGGGTGAGTTTTCTTGTACTAACAATAAAACTTAGTATCTTGCATATTTGTATGTTTTTCCGATGACTTTTCAACATCTTTTTGTGTATAGCTTGATTCATGTTTATTTTGATAACTGCAGTCAGGGTAGCTCGGCTATTCAACTTTCTTTCCAATCAGCACTGCAAAAGTCAAAAATTACAAAATTTTCCAGTATGCTTTGAAATGTGTTTACTAGAGCTATAAACAATTTCTAGGGTAACAGCTTTTAATGGATAGGCATGTATATTTACTTTGTGATATGTGACATCACAAACAACATATGTTGGGACACTGGTGCATAAGCAGTTTGATGTTGAGGGATGTTACATTATAACCCCAGCATTTGTTGGGACACCAGGCTATAAGATACCAATTTAATGTCTTCATGTACCTTATCTGTCAGTTGAAGTTTTGTTACAAGCAGAACATTTAATCGGATGCATGCTAAGAGTATAATTAATTTGCATTAATTTGCATATAATGCATAAAATGCATCATTTGCATATAATTCATTTGCATAAAATTTCACATTACTCAAAAATTAATTAAACAAAGTACATTTGGGAATATTTATACCAGAAGCTAACGACATAATGTTTGTGTATGCACTTTCATGTTAGGAGACATTGCATCACAAACAATACAGCAGTAATTAATATCTCGATATGTTAAACTCATCACCAGGAGAGGTACTCTGGAGCCACCCTCGTTAGCTGACGGAGATAAACCGACCGGGGTGGAGTACATGTGGAATCTAGGATCAGTTAGGGTGTATGTGACCTTACTATCGGAGGCTTCAAACGCTGTAACGTTAGAGGCCGCAGCCGGGACCATTCAGAATATCACGGCTGGAGATTCCAGGGTCAGCACATGCTTTATCAATCCCTTCCAATGCTCCTATATTATGTATGCCTATATGCATATGCATATGCATATGCATAATTGGTAACTCTTGTGAAATTGAAATATTTGCTCGTATATTATGTATGCGCATGCCGCGAAAGTGTCCATTAGCTATAGGTTGCATCCAAAAACCTGCCGTTTGTACTGAACGACAGGTTTTTTCCAGTTGGTTAGCTGAGTGATCAGTCCCATCTTTTCGCACCTTAGTTGAGCTGCCTATATTCGTCTATTATGCAACTCTTCACACAGCTAGTAGCCAAATCACTATCAGATCAAGGCAGACATGGCAAGGTGTGAACATATCAACTCTTCCAAACTAACCAGTCTGTGTGTAGGAGAGGTGAAGTTTCAGTAAGTTGAGGTCAAGAGAGCTGAAAAATGCAACATGGTTAATAGACTAATTCTCGTCATGGTAAATGGTAATTCTTGTGAAATTGAAATAATTTTCTTGCGAAGGTTGGGAATTTTTGTTTTTCAAATTTCTTTGTTCAAGTGTGTTGAGGATAATCGTAATTGTTTGTGCCTTCTTTAATTGTGCCTTCTTTATAATTTCCATGAATATTCATGTACAATGCTATAGTGTTAAAATCGACTCTTCCCATATATTGGTGTACAACTCCATAACTGTGTTAAAATCGACCCTTGTCTCTTCCCAGATGGCGATTAATGTGCGAGCTCACGTTCGTAAGGAGAAGGGACTCCCGATCATGGTAGAGCTGCTAAGGATAGACAATGACAGAGTGGTACTCGCGCTGGCGAGGGCGCTGCGAAACCTCGCAGTTGATGCCAGGAACAAGGAGCTAATCGGTAAGGGACACAGGGATGGTAAAATACTGTTGGTTATTGTAGCTAGGTGCATTAGTTTAAATGGATGGCTTCCAGCATAACATTAAACCTTATATTGTTATAAAGCAGAGTAGGGCATTGTTTCACAAGAAGGGTGAAGCTAAACTTTTGAGATATGCACAAATTTGTTCTGCTTGACCCCATATGTGAGAAGTGCGTCACTAAACAAATTGAGCAAAAAATTTAATCGTAGCTCGTCAGAATGGAATGGAAAACATGATACTTTACTGGTCTCAAATAACACATTTTCACAATCTATAACAATTTATGAAGGAAAAATTTGTCATATAGCATAATTATTGAACGGTGGAAATGGTCACACTGTAGAAACAATATCCCGATAGACGTACTTATCAAATAAGCAATGATAATGACAATGACAATGAAACTGTTTATTTCCAACACAAAAGATAAGTACATTTTAAACAAGAATTCAATACATATAATCAAATAATCATGGTATTAAATATAATTCAATGAAAACTACCAAAGATCTAATGTGTGGAAAAGGAGAAAAACTGAAGTGCAATACTTATGAATCGTTTCCTCCAAATATAGGTTGAAAAATATAGACAAAAGAATTAGTCAAGACAATATAACATACCTAAAGTTACAAAAATAAAAATAAGAAAACAGAAAATTGAGGGAAAAAAAGAAAGTATTGAGAGGAAAAAAAAGAAAGAAAAGATTGGGCATTTATACATATTTGACATTAATGGAGATAATCAATTTGAAATAGCAGTGGATAACAACATTTGTTTGTACACTTTCTTAAATAATGACTGGGTGCCATTGTTCTTCAGTTTATCATCAAATGAATTCCAGAGTTTAACACCAGAGATGGAGATGCACATCTGTTTTTGGGTTGTTCTTGCAAAAATTTGTTAAAAATTATAATTCTTGTGCCTTATATCACTACATGATGAGAATTGTTAATTGTTTGTATGTATTTGTTTACCTTTAGGTCAATATGCAATGAAGGACATTGTGATTAGACTCCCAGGAGGGGGGTCTGATAACTCGGTCAAGGCCCTCTCCATGGAGAGCTTAGCGGCCGTCCTTCACCTCTTGCATGAGGTCATCAAAACAAACCAAGAACATGCAAAGTAAGCTATCAATATATTCCATATATTCTATTCTATTATACATGTATGTTGTGGGCATGAATGCCATAGTATGTGTTTGTGGCATCAGTGCCATGTTAAGTATTATATGTTGCATTATTGCCATTGTATGTTTTTTTAGTAGCCCAGTGTATGTTTGTTACACGATTGCCATAGTGTTTGTTGTTGCATTAGTGCCATAGTTTTGTGCCATAGTAAGTTTTAGTGCCATAGTAAGTTTTAGTGCCATAGTAAGTTTTAGTGCCATAGTAAGTTTTAGTGCCACTGTAAGTTTTAGTGCCATTGTAAGTTTTAGTGCCACAGTAAGTTTACTGCCATAGTAAGTTTTAGTGTCATAGTAAGTTTTGTGCCATAGTAAGGTTTAGTGCCATAGTAAGTTTAGTGCTATACTAAGTTTTAAAAACAAAACAAATACACTTGGCCTAAGTTCAGTTTATTTGAACACCTCATGAGGTTGAGATATATTGCCTGTTAACACATAAAGGTTCCTTCCATTCAGTCCTATTTCCAGTAATAATGATTCCTTTTTAAGCTTTAATTTTTTTATAACATTAATCCACTTTTGTTGTTTTATCTGTTTGCAGGGCATTGAGGAATGCAAATGGTATTGATGCTGTTATTGGGATATCCAAAGCTGGCCATAAATATCCTCCTGCAGTGATCAAGGCATCCATCATGGTGAGTATCAGGACAGAAATGAGTACTTCCTCTTTAAGCCCCCCCCCCCCAGTCTTAGTGCCAGGGTTCTCAATAGGTGGCGCCGGTCACAACCAGTCTGTGAAAGGCCTCAATCATTTGTGAAGAAACAATTGGCTAATAATCTTTCACTATTCATGATTGTGGGACCTTGATGCCTTGGGCTTGAAGACCATGATCCATTCACAGGAAATAATTTAGTTTTCAAAATCTACTGTGGCTGTTTAATGAAGGCTCTGAATTTTGTCTCTTTCAAAGTACTGCTCTATATGTTTGCACCTGTGCAGCAATTTTGACCACCTTGCATAGCATTTTTCAATGTGATACAGGATAACTTATTCCCTGTACTGGATAAAGTATTCCCTGTACAGGATAACTTATTCCCTGTACTGGATAAAGTATTCCCTGTACAGGATAAAGTATTCCCTGTACTGGATAACTATTCCCTGTATAGGATAAACTATTCCCTGTACTGGATAAATTATTCTCTGTACAGGATAAACTATTCCTTGTACTGGATAAACTATTCCCTGTATAGGATAAGCTATTCCCTGTACTGGATAAGTATTCCCTGTACTGGTTAAGCTATTCCCTGTACTGGATAACTATTCCCTGTACTGGATAACTATTCCCTGTATAAGATAAAGTATTCCCTGTACAGGATAAACTTCCCTGCACAGGTAAACTTATTCCCTGCACAGGTAAAATTATTCCCTGTACTGGATAAAGTATTCCCTGTACTGGATCAATTATTCCCTGTATAAGATAAAGTATTCCCTGTACAGGATAAACTTCCCTGCACAGGTACACTTATTCCCTGCACAGGTAAAATTATTCCCTGTACTGGATAAAGTATTTCCTGTTCTGGGTCAATTATCCCCCTAATACTAACATGAAAGACTGCCTAATAACAATGTTGAAAACTGAACATTAATCTTTAATCAATGTTACATTTATCAGGTTTTACACACACTGTGGGGTTTCCGGGACCTTAGACACTTCTACAGGACGGACGGTTTTGACGAGAGGGACTTCTTGACCGGCGTGTGGACGGTGAAAAGGAACACCACGCCAGGCAACCCTAAAACCAGCACCAGCAATGGCAAGCATGTAGATTCTTCCAATAGTAAGTAATTTCTCACTGGAGATGATGATATAAAGCCAATTATCATTCTTTATATACAACATATGCTATCTGTTCCTACTGTTCGCACTTCCACCTATATCCTATAGGGAACGTTGCTTTGCTAGATCAGCTCCACAGCTCTGGCACAGTCTCCCCTTACATCTGAAAACAATCCAGCATGTGTCAACTTTCCAGAAAGAACTCAAGACGTTCTTATTCACGAATGCATATCCATTTGTTTAATAACTGAACCGTGTCCATTTTAGGTACTTTGCTCCTGCAGCGCTTCTGAGCAGTTTTTTTTAACTGGATAAAAGCTCTTTACAAATTCTTATGTTATTATGATTATTTATCTTACATGAATAGAATAGCTTGGGAAGAACAACTCTACTACATATGTCAATGAAAATATATTGCAATCATACCTTGGGGCTGCTATGAGAAGATGAAATCTCTATTATAGATTCCCTTTAAATTTTGTCTTCATGCTGAAAGCAAGTAGTATTGTTACTGATATTCCAGTATAAAGCAACAACAAATCCTTCATTCATTGTAAATGAAACATTTGTAGTATTTCCTTTGCCAATTTGTTTGTGAACTTCATTTTGAAGTACTTTAGTACACAAGTGCATCTTGCTTGTAGTGTCCTTAAAAAGAGTCAATTTATATATATATACATATAGTATACCTATAGGTAACTTACAGCATGTTATTACTTTAGTTTCACGCCTGCACAGCGATCGCCAGACAACTGAATGTAAACGGTCGATTGCTGGTCGATCCTATGCGCCAAAGACAAAACTAAACAAAGCTCATCTCAAAGTGTCACCACGGTTACAAACTGCCCAACCGCGTCAGGAAGGATTAACACGCGACCGTTAACGATCAGTTGTCTGATGATCGCCGTACAAGCGTGAAACTCTAGTAACAAAACAACATGCTGTAAGTTACAGTATAAGTTTGTATTGAGCACTCTTGCAGCAGGAAGTGAACAATTGAATCTTTGTTAACTATTATGTATAAAAACTATTATGTATAAATATATCTATATGTATATATTGTTTTTGTAGCTCTTAGTAGATCCAGCCAACCAGAGATGAATTCAGCTCCCCTTCCTGTCAATAACTTCCCTTCAGAGACGCTGGACAGCAGGCGGTCAGATTATGGACCAGGTAGTGACCGGGGCGTGCAAGAGAAGGATTATGGCTATGATAAACAAGGTTTGTGGTCATGGAGTTCTTACATTTATGGGCATTGTATATTAACACTACATTTGTTAGATATGTTGCCGTGGTCTGAGTCTGTACAATGCACACATGGCAGCTATATTGTAGCTGTGTGTAGATTGGAGTTACTTTGGCTTTTATACATTTTTGAAGCTTTCCGGCTGCAGTTTGTTGTCATATTTGCGAAGAAAACTTACCCTGTATGTTAATATAATCATGCAAGTATTTTACTCTGTATGTTAGTATTATCATACAAGTATTTACCCTGTATTTTAGTATTATACAAGTTCGTACCCTGTATGTAAGTACTACGATGCAAGTATTGTTATAGTCCTGTAACCATTGGGCTATGCGTGATATATGCTATGAGCATCCAACTATCATTTAGTAAGTAGTGAAGTACTATCATCAACAGTGTAGACTCATATAGCACCATCCATTCTGTTCAGAGTTTGCATGAGAGAAGTGTTACTCATTAATAGTGTGGTATTATAAGCAGCAGCGTAGAACTATATAACAGCCTATACTGTATATTGACGTAATACAAGCTGCATGGTAGAGCTATATAACATCCTATAATGTATAGTGAGGTAATACTAGCAGCAATTTGTAGCTGTATAACATTGTATAATGGATAGTGTAGTAATACTAGCTGCAGCTTAGTGTTCTATAACATACTCTTATGTATATTGACATAGCTATATAACATTATATAATGAATAGTGTGGTTATACTAGCTGTAGCATAGAGCTACATAACATCCTATAATGTATAGTGAGGTAATACTAGCTGTAGCATAGAGCTATATAACATCCTATAATGTATAGTGTGGTAATATTTGCTGTAGCATAGAGCTGTATAACGTCCTATAATGGATAGTGTGGTAACACTAGCTGCAGCATAGAGCTACATAACATCCTATAATGTATAGTGAGGTAACAATAGCTGTAGCATAGAGCTACATAACATCCTATAATGTATAGTGAGGTAATACTAGCTGTAGCATAGAGCTACATAACATCCTATAATGTATAGTGAGGTAATACTAGCTGTAGCATAGAGCTACATAACATTCTATAATGTATAGTGAGGTAATACTAGTTGTAGCATAGAGCTACATAACATCCTGTAATGTATAGTGAGGTAATACTAGTTGTAGCATAGAGCTACATAACATCCTATAATGTATAGTGAGGTAATACTAGCTGCAGCATAGAGCTGTATAACATCCTATAATGTATAGTGAGGTAACACTAGCTGCAGCATAGAGCTACATAGCATCCTATAATGTATAGTGTGGTAACACTAGCTGCAGCATAGAGCTATATAACATCCTATAATGTATAGTGAGGTAATACTAGCTATAGCATAGAGCTATATCATATCCTATAATGTATAGTGAGGTAATACTAGCCGTAGCATAGAGCTGTATAACATCCTATAATGTAAAGTGAGGTTACACTAGCCGTAGCATAGAGCTATATAACATCCTATAATGTATAGTGAGGTTACACTAGCCGTAGCATAGAGCTGTTTAGCATCCTATAATGTATAGTGCAGTACTACTAGAAGTAGCGTCAAATGTTATTAGTTTAGTGTGGTGATAATTTCTTGCATTGCGATCATAAAAAAGAGAGAGATACATAGAGTAAAATATTGATCATTCACTTAGCTTTTTCATTGCATTCTCATTAAATTGTTATCCTTGCAAATGATTTTAGTCACTCTATTAATTTTTGCTTCTAATTGTCATTTGTCAAAGTTTGTATACATTACTAATCGGACAGATATTTGTTTGGTTTTAACAAATGGTGGTTGATGGCTTTGCAGTAGATGGTTCGAGATTTTTGTCCCTAACCCTCTTCCCATGCTTGTGGGTTACCTGAATTTGTGGTGCAGTTTGTTCGGAATAGCATGTCGTGAAGAATGATGGCAGTCTAAATTCCAGATTATTTATAGGCTTTGGGGATGAGGGAAGGGGAAGGGGATGAGTTCTTGGAAGGTGTAAACAGGAACAGATTTTGAGAGTCATGCTCTTAAGCACCCACTCTCCCCCCCCCCACCCCTCCCAAACTCCCATTTTGACAGTCTGTGTCTTATTGGATTGACCATGTCTGGTGGTTGGATTGACTATAGCTTGATTTCTTTAGGTTATAATTAGTTCATTTTTGTGCTGAATATCATCCACCTGCTTTCATTGTAAACTCTTTGAGGAACATTCTATAAAAAAAAAAACACAGAGCCACTTTAAAATTATATTTTTTGAAATGAAATACCTTTATAGGAGAGTGAAATGCTCATTGTCAATTCATTATCATTTAGTTATTAATACTAACCAACATAACTCTTAGTGCAGCTTTTGTATATTATTTGCAGTCATATCAGCTAATGAATATGCATGTATTTTGCTATCTCTCTTTGCATATCATGCAGATTTGCAATTCACAGATCCAGCCGCTTTCATTAGAGATTCCTATTCCACATACAGTAGTGAAGGTATGGTAATTGCCTCCTCATGAATAATTCATTCAATCAAATAGTTTCTTCTGCCAGTATTCCTTTCTCTCTGCTTACTCACTCACTCATTCATATCATTCTCTTTTTCTTATCCTTTCTGTGGGGGTGGGGGCAGTGTTGTGGGGGTGGGGGCAGGGTTGGAGGGGTGGGGCACAGAGAGGGTGAATGGGCTTGCAGAAAAACAACGATAATACCATTTTCAGGCATGAGCTTTTTCCGCGAATTCGCGGAATATCCGTGATTTCCTTTCTACCTCGGGGACAAAAACTATTATCCTAACACACTGTAGCATATGCAAACTGGAGCCTATACCGCAATTTTTGCAAAATTCTGTGATTTTTTTTTTACCCCAGGCTCATCCCTGCATTATAAGCTCACACATTGGTTCTGTCAAAGACAGCAACCAAATTATCTAAACGTTGCTTGCTTAGTTTGATATTCTCACATTGCATGAGTGTTTCCCACATTGCATGAGTCTCAATTTTTTCAGTCATCTTTAGTACACTTCATGTTCTCTCAGCTGTACTCAGGAAGGAGTGGAGAAGAATATTTGCAAACTAACATGGCTTATCCTGTCAAAATATTTTTTATTCAGTCTTTTGCATGTTGGTGATGGTTTTGTTGTATCAATGTAACGTCGCTTTCTTCAGTATACCTAGTCAGGTACCTCAAGATACCTTGTAAGGTACCTCAATATACCTTTATCAGGTACCTCAAGATACCTTTCATCAGGTACCTCAAGATACTTTGTAAGGTACCTCAAAATACCTTGTAAGGTACCTCAAGATACCTTGTAATGTACCTCAAGATACCTTGTCTGGTACCTCAAGATACCTTATCAGGTACCTCAAGATACCTTGTCTGGTACCTCAAGATACCTTATCAGGTACCTCAAGATACCTTGTCAGGTACCTCAAGGTACCTTATCAGGTCTAACCTACTGCACTCATTCGTTATTCCACTGCTAATCGTTCTGTATGTAAAACCACTCTTGTCTTACAGGGGACACAAACCTAACCATCTTTTTAAGCTGCTATGACAGAAGTTTGTGAAGAACAACTCTCCCAAATATAGTTTAAAGTCCGATCTGGGACCTGTTACTTTGTAAATCTGTGATGTCATATTACCACTGGGGTCTGAAACTTCTTAACTTTCTCTGTGATATTCCTTATAGGTTTTGTTTTCAAGGTAGAAGGTTTTGAAACTGAAACCAATGACATCATTAAATTTTGTAAGCAAACTGCAATTTATCTTTAGATTCAGCATTTGCAAACCCCAAACTTCATTAAAGAAAAAGACTTGCCAAAAAAAAAAAAAAAAGCATATGTGGTTCCATGATGTCATCTTTTAGACTTGACCAAGTCTTCAACCTAACTTAATCTGTAGTATCTCCCAAATGGAATAAGTTCATTCTTAGCTTATTCTTATAATTTTTTCTGTTTTCTATTTCTTTATTCTTATAATTATGAAAATGATTCTATTTGGTGGAGTTGTTCATGACAGTTTAACTCTATCACATTTGAATGATGATTAGATGTTTGTCTTCCTAAGTGTGTTACTCTAGTAGTTAAACTGTTCACCCTCTTGCGACGTCCCTCAGTTAAACAGAGTTATCAATATATGTGTATTATCCTTATTTGCTCAAAAACCACTCCTTGTCAGTAAAGGTGTTTCTTTTAAATGAGAATTTGATCTCAAAATGCACCTCCTTTAGCTTGGTTCGTTAAATTTTACTATGCTCTTGTTTTCTTCCAAACTTCTGTTTGAAGCTGTTCTTTGCAAGGAATTTGATAAAATCTGTTGGCTGCATGCTAGACCTCGAAAGAAAAGATAATCCCTTCAGAAACAGATCCCTTCAGAAACAGATCAAAAAACAGATCTAGAATGATAGAAAAAGCCTTTAAATTCAAAGTTTTATAAATGAAATGACGAGGGTATAAGTAGTGTGTACGTTACAACCAGGCATGAGCTTTTTCCGTGAACATCCGTGATTTCTTTTCTACCTCGGGGACAAAACTATTATCCTAACACACTGTAGCATTTGCAAACTGGAGCCTATACTGCAATTTTTGCAAAGTTCCGTGATTTTTTTGTACCCCAGGCTCATCCCTGGTTACAACCCAACACAGCAAACTACAGCATGACTTCCGTTCCTTATGTTTGTGGTATTAATATTGATTGAATAATGGTCTCTTTGCATGAGCTTCACTTATAGTCTGCAGCTATCACTAATGCACACATTTTGTCCACGGCAGACCATTCCGTATGTGTAATACATAACAACATAAATGTGAAACTGGTCTGTCACATGAGCTATAAATAAACCCTGTTTATATAAGACCACTCCTTTAGTTGTGAGGTTTTAATGTAGTTTGAAAACTAGTCTGTTAAATTGCATGTGCCTCCCTTATCTTTAGGGAGTTGAGGTATCTAAAACACACAGACCCTGTTTATGTAAGACCATTCCTTATTTGTGAGGTTTGACTGTGGTTAAAAAAAAACTGGTCTGTACTCTGTTGCATGAGCATCACTTAACTTGAGATGAATAATTCATGAGCATGGAATTGTCAGTAATGCTTTCATCATCATGTTTTACACTTATTCCAAAAATGAGGTGTGAAAGTTACCTGAACTTTTTTTTGCATTTCCTGAGCCTCACTGTCAGCTGATCTGGAAGAGTATTGTAGAAAATCTTTTGTTGAATACTATTTGTTGCGAATGAGAACAGCTGGTCTTACATTTGAGACCATTCCTTATGCATTAACAAATTAACTAAATTAATTAATTAACGATAAATTAGTTTGAAAACTGGTCTCTTGCATGGGTTGTACTTCACTGGTCTTACTTCTACTTGTAAGGGAAAACTATCAAAGAGACATGTCTGGTCTTTGTTTAAGGCCGCCATTATGATGTATTGTTGTTGTAATAATAGTCCTTTGTTTTCTTCAGATATACTAGATCAAAGACATCCACATGAAGACATACCTCTACAGGACCTTCACATCACCCAACAAGACCAATTATCCGATGTGGGCTCCTTTAGACCCCCTGTAGGAGGGGTACCAGTCTATGGAAGGGTGAGTCTAATAGTACTCATAGAAAATAAACAATTCAACTGAATGACTATTGTTTATTATCAGGAATACAATAAGCAGTGCTGACAAGAGAACAATGACTTATTGTTTAATCTTGTGTGTGGCTTTGTGTTTAGTGCTGTCTTGAGTTGCTTGTATCCTGTGACAAAGCCATTTTCTGATGCAATCTTATAGATTTGAAGTTTATTGCACGTAGTGCTTGATCATATGTTACAACTTTGCTGGACTTGAGAGTTTAATAGTTACTCACATTCTGACTGTCAGGGATTTGTTACAAGATGGGGGGTTGGGGTGAGGGAGGGAAAGGGAGAGTTATTTATTTAGTTGAATATCTGTGCAATGCAAGATACAGTTTGTTTATAGGTCTGACTCTAATGATGGGGTACAAAGGGGTTACTGAAAGGAAGATTTGGATGGGACGGGTGGAACTGTCTGCAGGCATGATCTTTTTCCGCGAATTTGCGGAATATCCGGGATTTCTGTTCTACCTCGGGGGCAAAAACTATTATCCTAACACACTGTAGCATATGCAAACTGGAGCCTGTACCGCAATTTTTGCAAAGTTCTGTGATTTTTTTTTTACCACAGGCTCATCCCTGCACTGTTAGAAATGACTTATATGTGAAATAAAAGGGATGTATCCGGGCTCTTTCAAAAGCCACAGGACGGTGGAGGGAATACATGCCCCCTTGACATTGTTGTACTGTCATTACTCCAGTTTTATATCAGCATGGATGGATAGGTTTTATCTCTTTTTTTGATTTTTGCTGATAGGCGCCAGAACCTCAAGTAGAAAGCAGACTGACTGAGCAGGAGGATTATCGTCAGGAACAGACCCGTTCACCTTCCCACGAATCTAACTATGCATCAGACTATGGAAGGACAGACAGCTACAGGCGAGATGACTACAGTCAGAGGGACGACTACAGCCACCAGGACGGGTACGCACCACCCCAGGACAACCTCTCGCAACAGGGAAGCTACAGGCCAAACGACTACAGGGAGGATGGCTACAGAGGTGACTACAGTAGTACCACACAGATCGATGGCTATAATGACTTACCGGATAAAGTGGGACCGGGCGGCGATAACCGGAGAGAAGACTACGGCTATATCGCTGAGTATGGACAAGATGACTGGAGCAATCAGCCGGGAAACTACTCGGTCCGTTTGGATGCGGAGCCTGGACAGAAAAATGAACCTAACAGTGACTCATGGGTATGAGGAGGGGAGGGGAGAATAATGTATAGAAAGATTAAAATATATCATGTGTCTACTACAACAGGACATGAATATTGATGAGATGACTGGTGCCATTAGTCATATGACTCTGTACATCAGTTTGAAGTGAGGAATAAACTGGTTACTCTCATAATGAATATCTCAATGCTGATAATTTGATCGCAGGTTGAGGATTGATGATAGTAAGATTGTAGTTGGTGATAGGGGTGTGTTCATGGGAGGAGGGGGGTGGGGTGGAGGTGACTGGTGGGCAGGTATGTAGAATTTAATGTTGAGTAGATTGGCTGGAGTACTTATGGAAGGTAGTGAAATCAAATTGGTCTTGAGTTTTACAAGAGTCGTGAAGTGCTGACTGATATAAACTGAGAGATTTGAGGATGATGGGTACATCCTTGAAGATGATGGGTACCTCCTTGAGGTACATTAGAGTGAGGTGGTAGTCGTATGGTGACCACCCTTGAATTGTGATAGGTTGTGATGGTGTGCATAGGTGTAATGTTAAGGCTCAAGGCGTTGAGAAAAAGTGCTTGCCATTTAGAGCAAAAACCTAAATTTTTAAGAAAGCAGAAAGACTTCTCATGTTCTTTGTCATCTTTATTGGGTCAGCATTTGTATTTCATATAAAGCTGAAGGTCGGGGAGGGGAGCTGTGGAGGGGACTGGGAGGGTGAGAGGAGGGAAGGGGACTGGGGAAGGGGAGGGGGACAATTGTTCAACCGTAAGAGTGCTACCTGGCAGTCATATTGGTTATGCCTTACCCATTATCATTACAAATGATGTGTGATCTTGACACCATCAGCTACTCAACATTTCTTCCACTTTTCTTTAATAAAGCTGTAAATTTCGTCGCTACAATTTGTCTTAGTTACCCTCAAAAGGAACTTTGAGATTTGTTTGTTTGTCCTCTCATTTTCATGTGAATATCATTGGCAAATTTGTCAGCTGACAAATTTGTTAAAGCTGAATGCAGTCAATAAATCATTATCACTAATTAACATGATGAGTTTGTTTAAAATACTGCAAAGCTAAAACACAAGTTAAAAAATACAAAACAAAAGCAGCTTTATTAGTTTGATTTTATTATGTTCAACTCTTCTTTCATTTTGGTCATTATTAAAAAAACGTTGACATCAAATTGTTATTTTCTTGGAACAAATTCTTTTCTGATGATCTTTTACTACTAAGAGACAGAGTGTCGTCCTATGGTCGCAGGCCAGGGGTTGCCTGCCTCTCTGGTCATATTCACAAAATAAAAGTTATTATTCAAAACTTGCAAGGAGTGTTGTGTATTCTGGTGAAGTCCCATTTATATTATACAGCAAGGGAGTTATTTGTGTTTTCACTTATCCATTCGGAACTTTCATGAAAATTCATTTAATGCCGAAAACATGTTGTAAAAATGTTAAATATGACTGTATATTATGGCTTTTATTAAAATGCATTATTTTTGCCATGAGGTGCCATGAGGTTAATGTATTCCTGTTACAACAGTTACAACAGGTGGAAAACTAAAACAAAACCTTTCTTGTTTCTATTCAGTAAATTAATTAAATATTCAAAGGGTGTTGTATTCATTAATGATGGATCAGGGAGTAACCATCAATGCGCTTAATATTCAAAATTGTATTTGTATTTATGGAATTTGTTTCACAGGTTGAAGTGGGAGTTTAAATCACAGTTCCATCTCATATAGACATCATGAAGATTCATAGCAACCGTTTAACATTAATAAATCAGTCCAAAGTGGAAATACAAAAAATGGACATTTCGGCATATCATTGTTCTTCCAGAGTGCTGTTTTAAAAAAGCCCATAATTTGGTGTATTTTGTATGTTGCCATAGAAACTAACCGTGGTATAATGAAAAATAATCCATGGAGTATTCGAGACAAGGATTTTGAGTTATTAATTGGACGGGAAATGGGGATAAGGGGGAGGGGTTGGGGGGAGGATGGTGTAGTGACTACTAAAAAGGTTGATTTGCTTTGATGAAGTAAAGGTGGTTTAAGATAATACAAAAAGGTTGTTATACTGTAGAAACAATTGTAAAGTATGTAAATATGTCGGCCTGTATGGGTGTCCAGGTTACTGTTGTATTCAATACTGCATTAGTTTATTTTACAAAGTTACATTGTTGTTGATGTTTTTTTACTAGTACTGAAATTTAATACCTGACTGATGTATTCACCTTTAGTTAAATATCATAATTAATCTAATCAAAAATTACTCCAGGTGAAAAGAGAATTTAAGAATTTCAATTATTTTGTAAAGGAGTTGAAGGAATTCTTCTTTGTAACGTTCCAAAAAGATCTCATGCCTTTGAACATACCTAATTGGTTGCCTTGTTATTATGAATATTTACGAGTGAAGGTTGACTAATTAATTCACCCATGGGTGACCAGAGTAACACCCATAGTGTCTAACTTTTGAATATTCATTGGGGGAAACGGTTACATATTAATCCACTATGGAAAGGGAACCCATGCATGGATCAAAGCATTTTTTTCAGCCAGTTGAGATAATTTCCTAAAGCTAAATAGAACTAATTCTCTACTATTCTTCCCAGTGCTTCACAGCACTCGTACAAACAGTTCCTTTAACCCTTATCTGATGGGAAATGCATCGATATTCATACTATTCGTACTGTCAGTATGAGCACTTGCAGCGGTGATATTCGTACTGCTTGTACTGTCAGTATGAGTGCTTGGAGCAGTGATATTCATACTGCTTGTACTGTCAGTATGAGTGCTTGGAGCAGTGATATTCATACTGCCCGTACTGTCAGTATAAGTGCTTGGGGCAGTGATATTCATACTGCTCGTACTGTCAGTATAGTGCTTCTTAGCAGTGATATTCATACTGCTTGTACTATCAATATGAGTGATTGGAGCAGTGATATTCGTACTGTCAATATGAGTGCTTGGAGCAGTGATATTCATACTGCTTGTACTGTCAGTATGAGTGCTTGGAGCAGTGATATTCATGCTGCCCGTACTGTCAGTATAAGTGCTTGGAGCAGTGATATTCATACTGCTCGTACTGTCAGTATAGTGCTTCTTATCAGTGATATTCATACTGCTCGTACTATCAATATGAGTGCCTGGAGCAGTGATATTCGTACTGTCAGTATGAGTGCTTGGAGCAGTGATATTCATACCGCTCGTACTGTCAGTATGAGTGCTTGGAGCAGTGATGTTCATACTGCTCGTACTGTCAGTATGAGTGCTTAGAGCTGGACATGAAATTACAGTATAGAAAAAGTTGTAATTGGGTGTATGGTCATTAGTAATTTATGAATATGCATGAGTGGATGAGTTGCCAGAATAACACCCACATAATACATCCATCATTCTACAGAATTCACTATTTGATGGTTATACCAATCAATGAATATTCATTGAGTAAAGCTAGAATAACTCCCACACCATCCCATTTTCGTTTTGCAGACAGTTTCTGTCATCAGCTATGACTTAATAAAGCAAATTCATTCACTATTTTTTAGTTTTAATAGTATCAACATGGTATTCAAGGGAGCAATTTCTAAAGTAATAGCTTAAATAATTAGTATCATCTAGGATAGATTATAACCTTGCAGCCTTATTTCAATTCACTTCTGGTTCCATATTTTTTTTCCCAAATCTGTAGTGACGACCTGTAAAGAAATTGATTCATTTTTACATAGTTTGCAAATAAAAAGAGAAATTTTATATCAATGTGTTTGTCTGTTTGTTTGCTGTGGTCTATTTTACGAGTTTACTGGTTTCAGCATTGTAACCTTCCCAAACCCAGATACTACCCCCTCACCTTCACCCGCCTAATCCCTTCTTACCTAGTCAAGCCCTTCATCAATGCAATATTCCGTCACTTTGACCGACCTCAACACCAACTCACCTTCATACAAACCACCTTCATGTAAACCACCTTCATACCAACCTTGCCTTCATACAAACCTCGCCTTCATACGAACCTTGCCTTCATACAAACCTCGCCTTCATACAAACCTTGCCTTCACACAACCTCGCCTTCATACAAACCTCGCCTTCATACAAACCTCGCCTTAATACACACATCGCCTTCATGCAAACCTCGCCTTCATACAAACCTCGCCTTCAAACAAACCTCGCCTCCATACAAACCTCGCCATTACGAAAGTCAATCCCATCACACTTACACAATGAGGTTCGTCTTACTGCCCGGTAGTGTTGTGTTACGGAATTGTAGGGAAAAGGGTAGAGAATACTTATCTTGATCCTGGTGTTCATCAGTGTTATGCCCAGAAAGTTACTAATATCAAAACCCCACCACACCCACCAAAAACACAAAATGTTCACAAGTTCTTTTGGTGACGATTTACCATTTCTCAAGTTAATTTGGAATTACGACGTAAAATATGTGAAGTCACATCTAGACAGCAGTACGATCCGGTTTTATATGACAGGGATTTCCTTCATGAAGCTTACCGCCCCGCCCCCCTGTTCCGACCAGTAGGCTACGGTGAAATAACTATGAATGCCCTCTCTCCCCTAAACTTGCCCAAAGTTTGTTGTACTTTGAAAATGTCCGTGTGTTTGCCATCCACCATGTCCTCCCACCCCAACTCGAGAAATTATGGAACCGACTGCTTACACAAAAGCTAGTCAAACTTGCTAGCTTACTCACAATTTGTGAAAATATAAAATGTCACAACGGACGCATGCGCATTTACATTGTTTTCGCCTGATGAGTTACTGCGTGATGAAATATATATATATATATTGCAGTACCTTAATCAGACTTGATATCACTATTATAAAGTGATTTATAAGTTCCTTATTACAAGCTGTAGGGTTATATTTTAGTTATTTATTATAGTTCTTTTTATTTCTTATCTTATTGCAGTAATATTTTTTTTAATCACTTTCTATTAAGAGTCATTGTTCTCTCTAAGTTTTATTGTAGAGAAGGAGGTTGTTGTTGTTGGAGGGAGGGGGGGGGGGGCGTTGGTTTATAGTTTAGTCCTTCGATACGGTTTCAGTATCGATGGAAGGCGCCGTAGAAGAAAATTGATTTGCTGAGCTTCTGGCATTAGAGAAAAACTTTCATTATAAATAGACCCATTTAATGTCTGCGAGTTTAGTACCGTTGTTTCTCTAGTGTAGGTATGTCAGTATGATTGAATCAGTGATTGAACCTTTGGTTACATGTATTCAATCATGAATATTTTATACGACTTGATCAGTTTAACAGAATTGTGTTTCTGTTAGTCACATTTGACTAACCACTAGTATGAAAACAGGACTAGATGGAGGTAGTTTCAACTTGTCAATTATGAAAGAGAATCAATCAACCTGGGAACATTAGATATGTTTCTTTTTTTGACAATTCATTCTACAAAACACTAATAAATAAATAAATAATATTATACAATATATATATATATATATATATATATAGCTTAGAGTAAACATATACACAAATAAAGTAGTAAAGCAAATTTACCATAATGTTTCTCAATAGATATAATAGGTGTAATTCCATGGATAGCTCATATGTATATGAATACGGGATAGATTTCGTGATACTTATTTTAACATTGGATCAAGCTAAAAACCTGGCAGTGATTCACATTACAAGCTAAGATCTCGTTTTAAGTTTACGAATAATCTGCATAACAGTAGGAACGTCCGCAAGGTAACCAACCACCCTGACATGTTAACAATCTGTACTAAGCTTCAGTAAGAAATCTTTAAAATTTATGTGGGGATACTCTAATATCGTGGTAAGAGATACGTAAGATACACTAAGAAACCTTTAGAGGTAAATATCTTACAAGCCGATACAGTTATGATGCATAAGAAACAATACATGCTCTCATGTATTTCTTCCTCGTATCGGTACTAAATTTCAGCATAGAGTAACTGTTTAAAAAAAAACCTACATATCGAGAAATGTAACCTTAAATCAACGAATAGTGCAATCAACACCTGACTATAATAACAAAGTGTGATGACTCGTTGTTCATGAAATTCTCATACCCAGATCACGTGAGCTATTTCCTTCAAATTGAATAACAGCTATAGAACTAATAACCAGCATCGTATTTGCTGTTTTTTAAACACTAATTCATCAGAAACGTGTTGAATATTCATTTAACTCTGTCATAGTTATAATTAGCCTATTCAAGAGAGGTTCCAAACACTTTACACTCAAGGACGGAGTTAGATGGAAACGTTCGTCTATCTAAATATGGAAAATGTATATATATCCTTTTTTGATAGCGTAGTGTCGAATATGGTTCTCACGAGTAAAACTTTGTACAGTGTAACCCGACCAATCAATGGAAGAAAGGGAAAAGAAACCAGTGTTTTTGTATCGGAAAACGATGTTGTTTCCTTCCTACAGCACCTTCCATGTTTTATTTTTAACGATTTTTTATAAATTATAAATAACGACCTCATTATTAAGTTAATTTGTATTGGTCACATCTTTGATGGGTTCGTTTGTAATAAATGCACATTTGTTGACACTTGGCAGCTGAGTTCGGAATAGTCATTTCTGAGTTCAATGTTGTCATTTCTGGTCAGGCTAACTCTTTTTGGCTTTACTTATTATAAGGTACACAACACCAGCTAGTAAGATTTTAAAAAGAGAAGACACAAAATGAATAGATAGTCAATATACTTCCAGGACTAATGTTAAACTTCCTATTAAATTATACAAACTTCCTAACTTAAAGAAACTAAAGAAAAAGCAAAGAAAATAGATTAAATTGACCGAAAATGGTTTTCAGTTTTCTTTACTGATGTAAATATAGTCGGATATATATCTATGGATTTGAGGAGAAACTAATACCCTGTTTTCCTTAAAGCAAAGTCTTACTACTTAATTAAATTTCACTACCAACCAAATGTGTCACGGTTTTGTACTTATGCTAAGGTACACAAAATCCACAAGAAATACAAGACAAAGTACAAAAGTAAATACCAGTGTTCATCATTACCGATTACGTAAATTATGCTAACTAAATAAACTGCAAATATTTACAAACCTTCAATCTCCAAGTCATAATTCCTTATAACTACGTCATTACAAATACACTGATAGTTTCCATCATGAACCAGGGAAACAGAGCCGATATTTAGTGAAAAACTAGAATCAAGAGAAACCGTGTCTTTAATAAGACTTTTCAATGGAATCCAGTTAAAAAATAAATAATCGTCTCCAAATTTCCACGTCTGGTTTTGATTTGACATGCAACAAGACTCAAACAAAACGGACTCCGAAATTTCCTTCACGATAGTCAGCGATTTCGTCTTGCTGCAATGGACGCCGTACGTTAAGAAAAGGCAGCCTAGTAAAACGAACCAGGACATTCTGCATAAAAATCAGAATACTGATTATTCTTCTAAAATTCATTAAACCAAGAAAAACATTTTTCAGATGGTTTGAAATGATTGATTGGATAGATTCATCATGTCGTTAGTTGAGATACACATGATATAGTTGAATAAATCTAGAATAGTAACAACTGATATAGACTGTAGGTCTCGTCATTATACCGAAAGAACTATCACTTTCGTTTGTCTTCTACGGAAGCTTTTAAGGGAGCTGGTTCTATCATAAATGTTAAATTAATATAACGAGTATTATTAAACTGGCCTAAAAATAATTAAGTCGAAATAAGCATTGATAAAATATAATATTCGTCTTTATATAAGACTTGCAAGTCCATACAAGACAAATCTGAAACAAATTACCTCTTATAATAAACTCTACATCGATTAATGCTGAAGTAAACATACTATTTCCAGTTCAAAATGAACCGTCTTTGTCAAAGTTAATTCAACTGAAATGTCAAGGTATGTTATTGTCCTTTTTTATGTATGAGAGAGCGATTTCTTGTCCACAGGTTTTATTACTATATAGGTCTTGGCATGGAGGTGGGGGGGTTGGGGGCGTGGGGTCATCACAATGTCTGGCGTTGTTTTATGTCTAAAGTTCTTTTCTACTAGCTATGACCTTTGAAGATAGAGTCCGTTTCATTGTTGAATTTATTCATTGTGTAATTTATTCATGGTCTTTCGTTCAAACACGACTTGATCACTTGGCTGAAAACATTTTAAGATAAGGCTTTAATCATGAAAGCCAAACCTTTTTGCAAAGTTGGATGTATTATCCTGATTAAAATCATTATTCAGATTGATTTGTGAGGTTTAAACTTCAAACGAATGTGCCTATCTTGATGAGTGTTGTGGCCATGTGCAGCATGTGTATTCATAACCCAACAGAACACCACCAACCCAACCCACCCTATATTTTGCATGTACACTCTTTGGCCACATGCATCCATCGTTTCCTCAAAATTATATTTAATCGGTCTTCCTGACAATCTCTACATCTTCATTAGTTCACAACCATGCGTGAAGTGGATAAAAAGGAAACAGACATCAAAGCATGTAAACTAAAATCGTTCACCCCAGACGACTGAGCCTGCATGGTTTCAAAATGATTCCCTCACCCCGATCTTACTTTGTCTCACTGTGCAATTTTCCGGTAGGTATACTTACAGATATGATACGCAGCTACATAATAGGACTACTAATGTAAACTTTCCTGCTTATAAATCTAACGCGCTAGGACTCGAGTATACTAGACAAATATGTTGACTTAAAACACACATTCCAATGGCTACGACTAACAATCGAGGTCCTGTAAAACTTGCTATCATACTATTTACCATTGCCATAACAGTAAAGCACAAACTTTACATAGGCGTAACGCTATAATTTATAATCAGCAAACATATACCTATATATGAAATGAACTTTAACCCAATCGCGCCATTCTAAAAAAGAATGAACTTCAGCACTTGGCTGTTTACATGAAATATATAGTTGTTTGATTTAATATGGTGAGTACATAGGTGTATGAACGCGCATTGTAGAATGAAGTGATAGGCCTACTAGTGCATCTAGTCGCCATTTTGTTTAATGTACAGGGAGGATTGGTTTTTCGTAGAGCTGATTTACATTAAGGACTGAATTCCAAACCAATGGTACCATACTATTATCATTCCAGTGTTAGTAATGGTAAGTATTCATATAACATTTATAAACTGAAGTTCGCTATACTTCGAAAGATATCTTCCCATGATAAAATCGATGCGTTGGTGACGAAACTATTATTTTCTAATATAAATGTCTTAGTGGTGAACGAATAGAAGTGACGATAAAGTATACGGACCATGTCAATGGATGAAAACAACACAGTAAACCATGGTATAAGCTACAGGGTAAAATTTGAACAAAATTATAGGAGTTTCATCGTTTTAGTCTGTTATTTTCCTAGTAATACCTGATGATCATAATTATATGTAGCCTAGCCATCTACAGTATCACCATCGATATACATAAGTGTTTTGTTTTCTTTAAAGGTTCAACATAGAACTAAAATATTGTGCAGTGTGCTATATGTATATTAATACCTTCAAAATGTGATCTATACTTTACAGACTTTGTATGAAACTCATTCCTGAGCATCTGTTAGAATGGTTCATCATTACCTTAATCTAAAATATAGCCTAGCTGTCCTGTATTCCAAATATATCTGTTTCAATAAAAAAGAACTACATAAGTTAATTTTAAAGAATATTCAGTTTTTAAATTGGTGCAATGCAATAAGCACTAATATGAAGTGAAAGATTTCAAATGCTGTACCTTGTAGTAAAAATGACCGTCGCAGAAAGAAAGGTCTTATAATTTCAAACTATATATCATGTCAGTGTGATCTTTTTCTATGATAATCTCTATGAAGTTTGGAATATTATTTTTGCTATAGGATACATTCCCCAATTTTTGTACTAAATTTCGTTGAAATTCTGTAAATTTGGAATTAATCACATTAGTTCTACTTCCTGTGCTGGTGCATCCACTCCGCCTCCTCCCTCACCCGTACAGTGCTCGCGCGTATAGCGTATCATAGAGAACCAACTACTATATTCAAAATGCGGCCACTCATGGCAAATATCAATAATTTGTGTGCTTGTAGCACATAGGGTTAGACGATGATCATACTTTTTCAAACGTGTACCCGATACAACCAATTACTTTGTACACTATCCTTAATTTGGCAAAATGTATAAAAGCCGAGATATTGAAAGTGATTAGACATTCATTGAACGGTACCAATGTCGAATAAAGAAGTAATTTATTGATGTAATGTCTGAGTTGTTACTTGTTTCATACGATGAACAATTGACGTACTTTGATCCCTGACAAACAGTTACGGCACTTAAAATGAAAGTTGACATAAGATACAAACTGAGATTAACCGCATCTTTCAAATTTTTATGACTAATATGCAATGAATATGATAAGGCTAAAGGTTACTCATGCGTAATCGTTAAACCAGACGTGTTCAATGGCATTGTATTGAATTGAATTTGAATTTGAATGTCTTCAATCGGAAATTCGGCTTACACAGGTCGTAAACGAAAAAATAGCAATAGATTAAGTCAATAAACTGAGATACACATACAATAATGCAATAAATATAGAGGAAGTACTACAAATAAGAAACTTATCTTCTCACTTGTGAATTAAATATATGAATAGAGTATGTCAGAAATGTAACGTTTTGTAGGAAATTGTTCACGTGATATCATTGGTTTTCTTCTCAGCTCTTCAACATGGCAGGTATGGCAAAGGCAATCTTACCCAGTGTGCTTATCTTGGTTTATGTATGCTGTTGCTCAGGTTAGTAAATTTGTAAATTATTGGACGTACAATGTTATATGTTTATTAAGAATACCCTTTTAAATGACAGTTCCGTTACCAAAGTGTAGTATGGTTTGTCCTATAGATGTCATGTTCCGGTTGGTTTCTGTTACAATTTCACATTAAACTTAACCAGCCAATTAAGTATTTTAATATACATTGAGATATTTACGCTTCTTCCAAAATGACAAGACAAATACCACATCACAATTATCCATAAATATCCCACTCTTTAATATTCATAATATGAAGAACTGCTATAGATGAGCAAGAGATACAAAGACATTGGATTTAACTTGGTTTACCAGCTAAGCAAGGGTTTAAACAGCGTTGGATTTAGTAAAGGTATTTATCCATTTATCTACTTACAAACATATATATCGCAGTATTTCTGTTTTAAATTACAGCTGATGAACATGGTTGTCAAACTCCGCAGTACCTCGAGATTGGAACGTCTGGAACAGTCGTTTGTAGTTTCAGTGTGGATTTCGTTAGCATCTATTGGTATTATAATTCCGACTCATCAGAAGGACCTGCTACGCTTAGCTACGAAAACGAACAGAGACAAGGGGAAGGTTATACATCAGGAGAATTCGACATCCGATCAGACGGATCACTGATAATCAACAATGTCTTGGTGAAACACGAGGCCAGATTCACTGTGTATGAGTTAAAGGTTGATAAGCAACTTCCTGATAGATATGACATTCAGGTTGTTACGATTGGTAAGTACATCCTCTCTAGGTTCTAGATTTAGCTCAATTTAGCCCTGTCTTTTTGGTCACTCTCAAATCACTCTGCAGGAGAACATGATGTCGGATAATAAACACATTATTCTCTGTCTTAAGAGACCATATCTTGTTAAGCTATTTCGAGCAGGTTATATCCTTAACATAATAAATATGTTGATATATTTTATTCACAGTTCGGCCAACACCACCTCATCCAGTTATTGATGATTGCCCAACTAGTCCAAGCTTGTGTTATATTCCATGGAAACAGCAACATCAATTGATATGTAGCATCAACCAAGCTAGACCTGCTATATCATTAACATGGCTAGCCAGGACAACCAACGGTAATATGAACATAACAGACAAAACGACTTTGGTAAGCGAAGCAAACACGTGGTCAAGCTCCCTGTCTGTGGTTAACCCGTTTATGTATTCATCACACTTAGCCATGTTAGTATGCAAAGCTGATGATCATAGTAACTTGCTGGAAGAAACGGAAATGATAATTTTGGTTCATAACAAAGATGGAGACATATCTATGTTTGAAACAAAAGAAGTATTAGTTGAGCGAAATGAGAAGATACAATTTCCATGCATTGACAGCAACTACCAGTTAATCGTCTGGGAGAGGATTTCTACCGAGGACAATGTTACTACTAATGTTATGTTGGATGCCGGTACTGGTGTTGAAATGTTCCCTTCATCAAATGAGTATGAGTTACAAGACGGAAATTTAGTCATAGGAGATGTGGAGCTACACCACGAGGCCTTATATAGATGTACCTATAATGACGGCATGAGAGAGGGCGTCAGGTCCTTTAATCTCACTGTATATGGTATGTATAACTTAAAAATTATTATGTATAACTTAAACATTATGATGTATAACTTAAACATTATTATGTATAACTTAACATTATTATGTATAACTTAAACACTATTATGTATAACTTAAACACTATTATGCATAAGTTACACATTATTATGCATAACTAAAACATTATTATGTATAACTGAAACTTAAACATTATCATGTATAACTTAAACATTATTATGTATAACTTAAACATGATTTTCTCTCAAAGGGTTACAGGATGTCGTGTTTGGTAACTAAGATTTCCCAATATATATCGAGAAAAGTTATTAAGTGGTTTAATTTCTGAACTTATGTTCAAAAACCTTTAATACAATGGAAACGGAAAGAAGTGTCATTAGCTTTAAATGGTGGCATTTATTTATTATTTTCCGAAGTAGTTCAATGCGAAAATTCCTTATATAGGTAAATCAACTACTCGTTTTGACCCATCATTAAATCATACGGTACGTTACATAAGTGGAAATTGAAAAAAGAGAGTAACATAGTTCAATTGTCTGATTTCCCGAATTATTTAAGTCATGAACCATATTTTCTTGTGCGTTTATCGATACTGCAATTGTTTATCATAATTGAAAATGGAATAGTGAATTGTTTATTCAGATATTAACCAAATGATTGATTTTTTTGCCTGTTTCCAATGTTCAGTGAATCCAATCCCTGGGTATCCCATCATTGAAGGGTGCACTCATGATAGATATTGTGTACTAGATGTGAGTTATAGCGGCATACTGAAATGCACTGTGAGAGGAATACGACCAGAAGTGCAATTAGAATGGAGAGCATACCACGTTGATCACTCTGACATGATATCATTCCACGGTCAACAAGTCGACACTCGTTCCAATGGTGAAACATCAGACGTCACAATTACCACAGCGTACACAGCGAAGGAAACGGCTGAAAGAAAACTAACGGTGGAGTGTAGATCCATGGGACCGAACTCAAAACATTTCTCTCTGAACTCTAAGGTTGATTTATTATTCCCAGGATTCGGTACGTGGGTTTGACATTTTGACCAATAATTGTTTGTGGTTGTTTATCATAGTAGGCCTACTAGTCCAAGTGAAAAGAAGTCACATAGTTTCATACGTTAGCATTTCGTCAAACAGTATATATAACAACAATACTATATGTAACATTAACATGTAAACTTAATGCCAACCAATTACATTGCCGACGGTGTTATTTAGACAAAAGCATTTTCTACACGTACGACATACATATTACACGCATTGCCATATCTATTAAAGTGATTATGTGACTGTCATGTTATTGTTCATTTCTCCTTATTAAAGTAAAGTTGTATTGTGTGAAACAAAACTTAAAAAAATAAATAATAATTGGATTTAATGTTTTCGAATTTCTGGACAAGCATGTTACTCCTATGTTGCATAAAATATCTAAACCAACTGAGAGTTCATATTTCTCACATGTTGAGAGATAATCTCTTATTTCATATCAATTGCAGTTGACCAAAACACCACTGGAAAGCCTGTCACATCGGAAACTCCTAGTGGACCGTCCTTCAAGACTGTACCTATTATTGTTACTGTCTGCATTATTTTACTCGTCCTTATTATTGGAGCTATAGTTGGCTACAGAGGTAAGAAACACATTATGATTTTAGGCATACTTTAGATAACTTCATATAGATAACACCATTTGTTTTTGAATCGCAATCTTCACACGCTTTTTAAGACATGGAATGACTAACGTTAAGACTTTTAATGGTGTCGTACTCTCTTTTTTAAAGTTCACAAAAGGAGGACAAAACAGCTATCGATGTTTACACCAGAGGTAAGTTTAAAAAGAAAAAAAAGTTCTAAAACTTGTTTTCAATTTTGAATGGCTTTTGTGAGTCCTCATTGATCATGTTAATTTTTATCAAAGGAGTGGGCTCCCGTTATTTGATTTCACGAGGATGCCGTAACTTCAAACAATTTGGAATGTGTCCTTTTCTTTGTTTATGTTATCTTTGATTGAATAATTTCAGTTATCACAAGGTAATCACGAGTTAAATGCATGATTCAACAGTCTTAGTTGGATCAGTTGCAATAGTACATTAGGTAATTAACGTTAACAGAGGTTTAAAAGACAAAGGAAAAACGAAACAAAAGTAAAAGTAAATGGAACAAGGCAAAATGAAAAGAAGAAACTAAGAGAAGAAAGAAAAAAAACAAAGACAACTACAACTACAAGAGATACAAATAACTATATTACAAAGGTTAAAATATTATTACAGATTGATGCGGTAATAATATGTACAATGATATGTCTACGGCTAACGAAGTCTTAAAATGTCAATACCGTTATTTAGAGTTTCTTAAACCTGTTCTTCATTTTTTTTTTATTGTTCTCAGGTTGTACCTTTGATACAAAACACAGGTACGTTTGTCTTCTCATTAACATTTAATAAATATATACAGTTACCAAGAAACAGTTTACAGAGGTTATTGAAACAATACTCACTCTGAAATGTGATGTAAAGAAGGAATTTAAACTGTTTACAAAGCAAACGACTTTTGAATTCTAAGTACAAAAATAGGAAGAATGAATATAGCTAAGGAGAATACTGAAGCTATATCACAGAAGTTGTACAAAGTAATATATTAAGAATGATAACCCGTTATTTTTTATTCTCTCCTGACAGGATAAGAAGCAGCATTCGATTTGATATAAGAGTGTAATTTGTGCGAAATATATAAGTGATTTATCATGTGTTACATAAGGCACCATCCGGTACTCATAGCTAGTACAGTAACTACTGTAGCCACCTGTAACACCTGTTACTGATGCACGGTTGTGGGACATGAACAGTAGTTACTGTACCAACCATGTAGTGCGAGTTCATTAATACGCGATTCTAAAATGAAGTCGTATCTGGTCGTTGTTTGCTATAAGTGGGCCTATGGATATACCCGAACATGGCCTTTCTTCGTTCTCGGCATGACGAATTGGCGTAATTTAAAGAGAGATTTGAACTGGAATCACGCGGTAGCGTACCTCCTTTACTTCATGTCGTAGGCATTCTCAACTTCATAGGCTCCTTTTCCAGTCGCGCAGTTCTTTGTCTTACATGGGAACAAGTTAACAGCTTTGTAGTTGTTACAGTGTCAGCTGTAACACATGTTACCGTGTTACGAACACAAAGTAGTAATTACTGATGCACGGTTGTGGGGCATGAACATCAGTTGCTGTACCAGCTATGAGTATCAGCTGAAGACAACTGTTGTTAGTAAGAATCTGCTGTGATATGATTAAATAGTTGAAGTATGCGGTGTCTATAATATGTCTTAAATATGAATGCATTTTCAAACACATTTCAAATATAATGATATTTAGTCAGTTACGTTAATGATTCTGTCAAGTTTAAGAATCTACGGGAGACTTTACACTTTAGATTATAGCTTTATTAACAAGTGCAATGCCTTAAGCAAAACTAGCTATAGACGCTTATAAAAATTAGTAGCATATATTTTAACGTGTTTTGATTATCCCTTTTCAGATTCCATTTTCATCTCTGAACTGAAATCAAACTACGAAAATCTTTACAGTGCGGTCAAACCGATCCCTTTCTTACAGGGGAATTTTACAGTGCATGAACTGTATGTTGAAGGTGGCATTGAGTACCAATCAAAAGACAAAAGAAAGAAAATTCCATGGGAACCCCTTGATTCGTATCAAAATATTTTCACCCACCAGGAACTGCTCGGTAGTAGATGGATCATTGAAGGAGGGCCAGGGTATGGCAAATCAACGTTGTCTGTACAACTTGCGTATGAATGGTGTCAAAGAGTTGAAGGGTCATTTATGAATGAAATAGAAATATTCATTTTAATTAGACTGAGACAGTTGAAAGGAATTTCATCCATCTATGAAGCAATCAAAAGGTTTATCTTACCGATAAATTCTAAGTTTTCTGTTGATGACATTAAGGGTTTTATTGATAACAGTAAATCTGTATTAATAATCTTAGATGGATTCGATGAATATCCAGATAGCAATTCAAACCCAAACTCAGATGTCTTTAATATTATTAAACGAACCATGTTGCCCAGTTGTAGGGTTGCATTAACAACAAGATTAGACCATCTTCCGAAAGACTACGCACCACAGACTAAACGAGTCCGGCTAACAGGATTTAAAAGTAGAGCCCAGGATGAATACATGCAAAAAGCCGTGATCGTCAACGGATATAAATCTATGGAAAACACTATTAAGGAATGGCTCCAAGATAATCCCATTCTTGGTGACCTATGTGAGGTTCCTCTCTTCTTCGTTATGTATGCTCATCTTAGTTTAGAAAGTGACGAACTAAGAAAGTGCACTTCAGTGACCAGTTTCTTCCGATATATGATCACATGTCTTCACAGTCATTTGAGACTAAAATTCAGAGATGAGAACGTCGACACTTTAGTTCTCAGTGAAAATTTTCATCAAGAGCTTGATAAAATATGTTTCGAGTCACTTAATGGACATTCATATAATCCAGATATTGAAAAAGATTATCTTCTCCAGGCGCTTGGAAAAGAATTCGTTGACCAATACTTACAGATTGGGATATTTCGAGAAGAAAAAGCTACTGTAGTTTCAAACGAGCCTGGGGTTCAAGCTTCTGATCACGTCAAAACTGTTTATAAACTTAGATTTTATCACAGTCTGTTTTGTGAATGGTTTGCAGCTCATTTCCTTGCAGAAGCATTGGATAAGATGAGTTTCACGTCAGGAAACGGTAATGGACAAGGGATGTTGACAATATTAGAAGATCTAGATCCATCTGAACTCCAATATGTTTACAGATTTGCTTGCGGAATAAATCCAAGAGCAGCAAAGCATATCTTAGAACATCTGAAGATTGGCCATGACGGAGTCGACGCTTTTCCTATTTTGTGTATTCTGGAGCAGGTTGGCAACGTTGATACGATCATAGACAACGTCAGGGAGATTTGTGTTGGAGACGATGGTCTGCAAGTTCGAGGTCACGACGCCATTATACTTCAGAGATCTGTAGTACAACTCATGGACATCGCCACAAGTAAAGAGGTAAAATATATCGCCATTGCATGCCTTATATATTAAATCACACCACCTATACTTCAGAGATCTGTAGTACAACTCATGGACATCGCCACAAGTAAAGAGGTAAAATATATCGCCATTGCATGCCTTATATATTAAATCACACCACCTATACTTCAGAGATCTGTAGTACAACTCATGGACATCGCCACAAGTAAAGAGGTAAAATATATCGCCATTGCATGCCTTATATATTAAATCACACCACCTATACTTCAGAGATCTGTAGTACAACTCATGGACATCGCTACAAGTAAATAGGTAAAATAAAATGCTATGTTACATGCCTTTTATTACATCACACCGTCTATAGTTTCAGAGATAGTAATACTCATGGACATTGCTACAAATAACATTATATTTACATGCATTTTATTACATCACACCACTATATTGCAGAGATCTGTAACACAACACATGGACATTGTTACTAGTAAGTATGTAAACTATGAGAAGATGTTGCTTACCGCAAATATTAGTAAAAGAGTCATAACATATAAGGAGAGATGTACAGTATCACGATACTCACCCTTTAAGTTTTAGCTCTGACGTCATAACTATAAAAGACCATTTTATAAATTATTGACATTCTGTTTGAATGTATAAAAATACTGTTGAGTGATTGCTTTGTAAACATTAAAACAGGTTGTAAACTTCAGACGTACAAATCAGTTTGAAATATCTATAGTGTAACGATTGTTTGTCGTTTATCTTCAAAATCATGACTTCTAGAAGGATCTTTCGTTTAATTTGTCCCGTTAGCATTGATTACAAATCAGTCCTCAAATAACAATCATGTGTATATATTTGTCTTTATAATAGATCACAATTTCCAAACTAGTACTCATCGATTGCTTCAAGCTGGTGGACATTACAGCAAATGAAATAGTGTTGTATTCTGAAGTTCGGATTCCATTGCTGAATGACGTCAAACAGTTAATGTTCGAACAGAAGGAAAGGGAATTCAATCAGCACCATCTAGATGAGATATTCAAGTACGCTTCAAATTGCAGAAATCTGGAAGAAATCAAGTAAATATTGACTATGTCACTTATTACAGTTTACATTTTATATTTTGTACATATTTTTCCCTCAGTCCATGAAAATCATGGGCATTTAGAGGTTTTTTTGGCCTCAACAAGTTCCAATTGTGTTTTTTTCAAATGCACACCTTAACAAGAGAAGCTTGCACCATGTATGTAGGCCTATGTATTTTAGATCCTCCTGCAAGCAGGAACTCGCGAAGAAGCCATCATTGGCTTATCAAAGCCGCAAGCTGACCGAAGTCAGTCTCTTAGATTCATATTTAACGTCCATGATTATGAATTGTCAATTGTCAACAACTCTGTAACTGGACGACATACATTAATCTTGGAGTGGCTCGAACTCGGGACCTTATGATTGAAAGGCACTGGCGTTAACCACTGAGCTAACACTCCCTATTATAACACTTTACTATGCAACCACTTGCAAGTGACTCAATATTCAGGGACAGAAACGTACAGAGGCCTAACTTATGCAAATAAGTATTAATAACGTTAACCATTGGTTCCTAATTTCACATGCTTCATGATAATCATTAACCTATTGCACTCATGAAAATAACATGAGTTTCTTTGGCAACACTAGTTGTATAAACATTTATTGTTCAACATGATTTGTGAAATAATGTTTATTTTATTCCAGTTTCGTATACACCTTGTTACCTTACCGGATCATTGCAGAATCGCTTCTAGGACAACTAGCTGCAAAGGATATTAAAGGTAGGCTATACTTTTCCTTTTCTTCAAAACAATTTTCTCATTTCATTTATAACATTTTTCTGCAAGTTCTATGATTTATATACCTTTTTTTCATAGATTTTATAACTTATTGCAAATACCGATGTCAATCAGTGCTACAGAAATTGGAATAAATATAATAGTTTTGAAAACAGAAAATTCAAAATCGGAAACATTCTGTAGAAGTCATGTATGTGGTAGTCATCGCATACATCTTACAGCATCGGCAATAATATGTTATTTAGAAAAAATATGCCCTTCTGAATTTATTAATAATTTTAATTTCTTTCACATCTTTCCAGTGCACTGGTTCCCGTCGGAGTCAGAATATTCTCTTGATTTAAAGTCTGGCCATTGGCAGGTACGTTAGTACATTGTACGACGAATTTACATGAACGGTTGGATAGTTTTGCTTTGGGAACTGAATTGATAAGACGAGTCAGTGTTGATAAATGTAATTCATTCAATGTAACTAATATGGCGTATATGGAGCCAAGTCCGTGTGTATGTAGACAGCCTCCTCACTATTCCCTATAATTATATAAATTACAACAACCCTCAAATTGTATATCCAATAAGATTTCAGAACTGCTTTCTTTCTCTGCTATGAATTATCAATAAGTTACAAATTAATGCTAAATGATGAAGTCATCGTTTTAATTTGTTCTACATATTCATATCCATTTGATACTTTCTTTACCGTTTATGGTCTGTGTAATTTGTTACGATTAACTTGCTATATCAGACGTAAAAACGCCGAAGACATCACTTTAGCAGTTTTATATCCTTATCCTTTTAATAAAGTAAAACATTATAATATTGAAACGTCTCGAATGATTTGTCTTGTTCTTTTCCTTCCACAGCAATTTGAAGGTTCTCCTCACGTGACACAACACGAGTATAGTAAAGTGGTAAGAGTCTTTAGACAACACTTTTGAGATTGTATTCGTTCTATGAGATCTTAAAGAATACCAACATATATGGAAGGCTGGTACGACGATAATGTACTAGGCAGAATCACCCGCGCAGTTCGTTGTCTTACATGAGAACAAGTTAACAGCTTTGTAGTTGTTACAGTGCCACCTGTAACACTTGTTACACATGTTACGAACACAAAGTAGTCATTACTGATGCACAGTTGTGGGACATGAACAGTAGTTGCTGTACCTGCTATGAGTATCGGCTGGCAGAATGACGTTAGTCCCAATATCAAAATAACCCAAACCCAAACCACACTTTAGTGCTTGTTCTTTATTTTGAAAATTACTTCCTTCTGCGTTTACTCACATAGGTATTCAAATGCATCGAGGGTCTAATTATAGATAAGAATTTGCGCGTTATGATATTTTGGTTTATGTGTTTTGTTTTTGGTCATTTATTGAGCTTTTCTTCTAACTTCATGTATTTTCGCAGCTTTTTTTGTGTCACTGAATGGGAAGTGTTTTTCCCCCTTCTTCTTCTTCTAACCTGTATGTTATCAATCTGACTATATTTCCCCATATCGGCTCATATCGTTTAATATTCATTTTCGAACCGTTCGTTGATTGCATTGAATGCTTCCTCATGTATACTTTCGATTTCTTATTAAATAACTATTCGCTTTAGCAAGAGAACTCGTTTAAAAAAATGTCTCACTATAGCATGATATATTTATTCTTCATATTTCATAATTGACATATTTTGTGAAAATTCTTAGCATTTATTAGTCTGAAACTAACATATTTCGTTTCACGTTTTCCACAGGCTACAACCTTCCGTGCATTGCAGGACTCAAGTCCCGGACACTGAGTGTCTTCACTTTTGGAAATCGATCACATTTGGAACAATTCTCTTAAAATCAAAGTGTATTTTTCATGTATATTTTTTTCCATTTTATGGACGGTATATCCATCTTATTTTTCGCCGAAATCTGCTTAAATTCTATTACCATCACCTTCACATTGCATATCACACATATAAGTCATTGAAACGATATCAAAGCGAACTTTGTACTAATAACAATTTGAATCCCAGCATCTTTACATTTTGAAAGGAGAAATGAATGTTGTAAAGAAAAAATGAATTCTGTAAAGAAAATATGAATTTTGTACAGAAAAAAAGAATTTTGTAAAGAAAAAAATGAATTTTGTAAAGAAAAAAAAAGGAATTTTATAAGAAAAATAATGTATTTTGTATTTCAAAATGATTGCAAAAGAAACTCACTACGCGGTTGTTATCTTTGCCGTTTTTATATGTTATGACTTTGGTTTTAGAAGTTTGGATCAAAAATTATTCCATTGAATAGAAATGTTGCTGTAACGGCAAATTTCAACTACTGCCAGATCATATTATTGATGCTAGTATTATTAATTTAAAAAAAAATCCACTTTAAAATTGCTTCACTGGTCAAATATCAATCACCCGTTTCCACAGTTGGCTAGAAAAGACCACGAAGAGAGGAATACAAACATTGCATTTAATGATTATCAAATTAAATAATTCATTAAATTATGCTGCATATTGTTTTAATATATTTTTTTGTATTTACTTCGCAAGACCAACGTTTTACGTATATATTCATTAGAAACTGATATGTTTGATAATGTAAGACTAAAAAACGTTTACGTTGAGTAATGGTTATTCTGGTTAAGAACGGATAATTTTCAAAATTTCTTTGAGCTCTTCACTAATACCCCCAAGCATGCAGTTCAATGTGTTCTTCATATTTTAAAAGCAAAGCAGCTTCTTTAATCATATGATATTTAATTTACATATCTTCAGTTTAATCTTGTGTAAATATCGTCTAAACTGATTTTAACACACACACACACTTTGAACTTTGATTTACTAGCAACTTCACTTTGTATTCTAATGATGTATTTCTTATTTATGGTAGGCGAGTAAAGCGAGTGTATAAATACTGTATGGTGATATTCCAATCCTATCATATAACCAGGCCCTTACATACATCAACAGTATCAATAACACACATCCTTGCATGAATCCAATAAACAGTATATCCAAAGCAAATATGAACATAACATTGTTACCCTTAACACGGGTACGAGCATGTGACTGCAATAGACATAGCTACAGGTACATAGCCAGTATTTGTGGTGTGAAGACGCAAATCCACCCCCACTTCTTATGAGTCATAAAATCGATATATAATTAACCCCTCTATTTGGTGACGTTTCATGTCACGATAGACACTCTACCTCAGGGGATCAACCACTTTTTCTATAGTAGGAAAGGTAAGATGTTATGTCGTCCAAGGGCTATTTTGGGGGTTAAAAAAGGGTGCGATATTTTGCCATTTTTTGAAACAATGCCGAAGAATTTTCGACTGTATTTGTTGTTATTTTCTTATGTACTGTACTTTACGTGCGGACATATATTTGCTCGCCCCTTTTGTACTCTAAAGTTTCTGTGTGGAACGTCCCCTCACCCCATCCCCGTGCTCCCCGTGCTCCCATCCCGTCTGGCTACGCCACTGTATATAACAATATAGATAATGGTATAAAATAGTTAAATTCACGGCGAGAATGCTACAGTGTGATTGATAGCAGATGAAACTGCTAATAACCGTATCCATGCTATTACAGGATATTTAGGCCATTAACAGCTCGAAAATCCTATTTAAATACAATGCAATGTAAATAGTGATACAAATGTTAAATGCGACGATACAAATAAACGAACCGTACTTTGACTGAATAATTGAACGACGGATATTTTGTAATTTGTAAACACATGGAATCTAAACAAGTTTATGTCATTGTTGTCTTTAGTTTATCATCCGATCATCGTTTTAATTATATGTAAGGTATTTGCCAAATTGATCATATTAACAGCAAAACACAAAAGAAAAATCTTGAAATTTTAACAACGATTGGATAAGTTATGTAATTATATTCAATACAGGCATATACTCGAATCAATGAGATACTTTTCATAAATGAATGATTGAATTATTATGTAAATAATTTGACCAAAAAAATGTTTAGCAAATAATAGACACACTCATCGTTTCGACCGACATTCCTTCCTCACTCCCATCTCATACCTTGCCCTTCCTCTCCCCTGGCTTACCCCTTTCTGTAAAGTTCCCATATTGCTATCATCCTCGCTTCAGCTTGGATATAAAGCAAAAGTATGTAGAACTTGCACTATTCAGCATGTATGGTTTGACAAGGATGTATATATATTGATTTGTACAGAAACAGCAAGTATTTGTAGCTACGTTATAATAACAATGACAGAAAGAAGTCCTTTAAATAAAAATTCAATGCTAATAGTTGTAATTGTTATATTTCTATGAATCGCTAACAATATAGGTGGCTGTTACGAGAAGCGAACCCTTGATTTTCGACTAACTTAAACCGAAATGGAAACACCTCGACCTAATGAGAACAAAAGATTTTATTACGAAGCGAAAACAATTCGAACGATCGCATCAATTTACAATCAATAGGTAATTGTAACGACGAAAGTGAAATAAGATTACGCTGACAATAACCAATTTTCATAAAAATCATGATGTATTTATATCTTAAATAAATCATTTGTATCTATAGTCTAAAGTGAATATGACTTCGGGAAAAAAGTATAGCGCCATGGTTATTTGGATAGAGGCGTGAACGTTTGAAACTGTGAAACGTAGTAACGTGGGAGTTCGTGGGTTCGATCCTTGGCCGGCCAAAGTAATTAAGGTGGGTTTTTCATGTGGGAAAAATACACAGTTTCCCACATGAAATGTTTACCCCAACGCAAACACGCACACACACACACCCACACACTCACAAAATCTAAATGATCTAAAACATGTACATTGCATAGCCACCCGCCGTGAAATTTAAGTTGTATACATCATTCGGTATAATTCACCAACATACAGATGTGACTGCCTAGATATTGTAAATTAACTGACTTTCAGACCAATTAGGCTAATATAAATTAACTGCAATAAAACTAATAGAGGACAGCATAGTATTTTCAAGCTTTCACAGTAATGACTGCTTAAGAAGTTGATGCTTTGGCAATATTAAATTAAATTCCTAAAATCTCAAAAACTTCCCTTTTCCCGTTTTACCATTCTCCAAGCATGTTCGGAGCATTCTATATACATATTTATAGCTTGGGATTTATGATCAATTATACAATTGTCAAATTGTCTATAGGCTACCATCGACGTTTCTCTACATTCCACGTATTAAGAACTTTGTTGTATATAGATATGCAGTATTCCAAGCGCGAAGCGAGGAATTTGCCAAGGGAGGGGCCAAGCTTGTATGCAAACTATCAGAGCCGTATATACGGCTCTGCAAACTATCTAAATGTAGCGCCACCATATTCGGCGCGAAGCGTAAAAGAAAATTTTATCTGAAAATGCCTCCCAGATCGCTGGAAATGGCACTTCCCAGGCCTTGTAAGTTGCATCTAAGCATTTTCTAGTTTAAAAATTACTAAAAAATATGCTCAAGGGGGGGGGGGGTCGCCCCTTCGCCCCCCCCCCTTGGCTAGGCGCCTGCAGTATCATGATTACTTTGGAAATGTCTATCGTCAAAGCCGAGAAAAAATGAAACTGAGGTCGCACGTCCTTTGTAAAATTGTCACGCAGTATGAGTATTTAGAGTCCATACATGAGATTGTCACTGGGAAACTAGCACATACATAGCCTTTTATATTTTTATATAAACTATTAACTAATAATATGTTATGTCGCACGCGTATATTGTAAGTAGTAGGATGAATGCATGTAATTAACCTGAATAAATAAGTACACAAGAAACGAATGTATACATTAACCATTTATTCTGTGTCTTCCTTGGTCAGTACCCATATCACAACTGTTCTCATTCATATCTTATATTATATAGTAATATAAATAAGGCAGACTCAGCAGGAGTCTGGAAGGGTCACAAGCTGACCCTATTGGTATGTAGGTTGCAGGCATATGGCATACAGTGATATTATACGGTGAGTAATAATGGTCGATTAGATAATAACTAATATATCACATTGGTAGAAACGGAGGGTGGTATAATGCAGAATTAGTTTGCTTTATGTTACGTTCACACAAAAATTGTTTTAACTCATGTGATACAAATTGTGATCCATTGTCTGTCACATTTTCCTCAGGAAACCCTTCTCTGCTGGTCGATTAGATGATAACTAATATATCACAGAATATTGTTGCAAGTATAGCGTACGTCCGAGGAAGGGGCGATTGCAGGAGTTTAAAACGGCAGGGGGTGTGGCCATCATGGAGGTCATCTTTGTAGAAGGGTGTCTGGGGTCCTCCGCCAGAAAGAAATTAGACGAGAATTTGTGAATTTGAATTTGAAGACTATGCATAAGGATTGTAATTAGGTCTACACGGACGTATACAGGTGTGTAAGCTGTTATTTTACCAGTCGCGTATCCAGGGGGGTGTTGGGGGCGCACGTCCCGGGTAAGAAAAAGAGGAGAGAAAAAAAGAGAAGAAAAAATAGGGGGAAAAAAGGAGGAGTAGAGGGAGGAAGGAAAAAGAAAAAGAAGAAAGAGAGAAAAAGGAGAAAAGGAGGGAGTAGAAGCTAGGAAACGTCAAGACACCGGGAAGAGAAAGAGGAACAGTGACATCATTACAGCGCTGAACCCTATTATACACACAGGGTAGCCAGTGACGGTTCGAGGGAGGGGAAGGGGCGTGACCGACAACTCCAATTTCGACGTTTCCATATTTCCTCTCTCACTAATGTATCTCTCTATATATATACTATATAAGGTCTGTCATAACGCGTGTGTGTGTGTATGGACGCCTTAAACACATGAAACCAACTTTGTGGTCTGGAACTCGACCGAGTCTTCGGGTAACATGACGCATTTCGGGAAGGGTCGACCGCACCCCCGACCCCCCGACCCCCCGACCCCCCCCCGAGCGTTTTTCTTTTATGATATCGCTAGTAATATTAAAATATAAAATGCTTAAATGCAATTTTACAAGGCCTGTGAAGTGTCATTCCCAGCGATCTGGAAGGCATTTTCGGCCAAAATTTTCTTGCAAGCTTCGCGCCAACTCAAAGTGGCGCTCCGCTTAGATAGTTTGCCTACAGGCTTCGCCCCTCCTTGGTAAATTCCTCGCTACGCGCCTGTTCGAATTTGTAAAGCAAACAGCAGATATTACATAATATCAGTGAGCATGAAAACGTTCCAGGATGAACAGCCTCAAAACCTTCTATGTGTGTAGTCAAAGGCGAAAGGAGCCCAATTTGATTTGGGGAGCTGTAACGACTTGCCCGAAAAACATAACCAACATTTTCGCGCGCTCCGCGCGCGTTCAACATGTTAATGTCAATATCATATAAGCAAGTGTAACCCCAGGTTGATCGCTCCCATCCAGGGGACATTAGCCTTTAGGGAAGCGGGGGTTCTTCGGCTGTAATGGGGTCAACTACCTGCACCGAGATACTCGATGTCATTAAGCACACATATCGACTATGCGCCTCGTGACGTATAAGGACCCTACCTTACTAATACTAAAACTACTGCTGTAACTACTGGCTCGTCTGACTCAACACACAAACAAACAGACTAACACATAAAGCATATATATATAGTTATGCGAGACATATATTCATAACTACGAAATAAAGAAAGAAAGAGAAAATAGGATAACAAATGGAATTAAACAACAACTGTCACTAATTGTCATTAACAATAATTAACAATAAAACCACTGTCAATCCCATCTTGGGATGGATCACTTGTTGGGGGTTGGGGCTCACTCCCTCTCTAGACCCGCTCGACCGTCTTTCGAATCCGGGGAACATCATGACCTGGTGGGGAGGGGGCATCTTACGACCAGGGCGTTTAGTCACGCCCACCCAAACCCAAAGGACCTGTATAGAAATTATAGAGTAATTTCTAATGGTGATGTCTCCGACATCCTAACGACGGCTAAGGGCTGTCAAGTGAGTGACTGAGTGGCACTAACTTACGTATAATATAAGCAATACAATATGGGATAAATCTACAACAAGTACATTAAGGCTAAATATAAAGGAAATATGTTTCCAGTAAATAGCATTATAAGTAATAAAGCTCACATCTAGCCGACGTGGCAGTCAATGACAGACACCAATGCAGTAAGTCTCAGTGCTAATTGCCCTAACCCAATTACTAGCATGTTCCTAATAGACACCTAAATGCATAACTACTAAAATAATATAACACAATATATACCCTATATAATAAGTCTCTCATAAACATAGCATATGTACCACCAAACAGTAGCAAAACTATTTAGGGTCAACCTCTGACAAGAACTGTCACCAAGGGAGCTACAGGACATACATCAGCTAATATGGATTCCACAAAAGGGTAAACTCTCATACACATGTAGCATATCGGCTTAGTGTGATCTATTGAGTACACAATACAGAAATAATCATAACGGAATAAACAACATTGGCTATATGTCATCAATGGAACACATAGTTATACTAAATTACACACGGATTGTTGTGTATATCAATCGATGGTATGACTTTAATTAATATAGATATAAAACATCTCTGTGTGCTTGGAGCCATCACAGAGTAATCTGTATAGAAATTATAGTGTAATTTCTAATGGTGATGTCTCCGACATCCCAACGACGGCTGAGGGCTGTCAAGTGAGTGGTAAACTGGCCTTCTTATAGAGCCAAGGGACAGTACCCTAAAACAATACAACTTCCTGCCCAGCCCAAATAAGGAGATAAATGAACCAGTTGATCGGCTTTCTCATTACCGGAAAACACCAACATTGCTCAAATAACCACTAAGACAACAGGTGTAAACAACTTAGTGACGAAGTCCCAGAGAATGAGTTCTTACATAAAGAGGTGAACACTGGGTCACCTGTTTGCAGAAGATCTCTCTCACTCTGGGGACAGCTTAGCTCGCTAATGGGTTATGTGGTGGTTCTACTCTCTGGTACACATGGAGGACAAAGCAATGTCATTCCAAGCATATAGGCTTAGTCATTAAGACTTCCTGCAATGAAGTGACAGGCCATTGAACTCAATGAGCACCAAGAAATTCGTAGGGGGAACTTATCACAGGGAGGGGAAATCTAAATTCTAGTACTTCCTAATTTACCAAAAATTTAGGGGTGCTACACAAGCATCGGTTATTACATCGCATGCCATCATGTACCGTACGGTCAGTGAAAGTTGAGCAGTATACAGCGGGATGCTCATGTAAACAACGAATTGTCCTATGAAGATGGAGAAAAAGCACGGAGGCCCAATTATGTCAAAACTCTCTTTTACATTAGTAATGGCGAATTAGTCGGCCAAGCTTAGAACTTTATTTTAATTACCAAGCAGATAATTTTTAAATTATTCATTTCCTTTAGCTACATCATTTCAATTTATTTTTCTTTCAGTAGGTGCCCGAAAAATTCTCAGCATATTGCCCGAATTTTCAGAACGAAATATTTCGTTAGGCCCCCCCCCCCCGCCTCCTTCATCTATGTGTGTAGTGTTCGGTTTCGGAAATATCTGGTATTTTTTTCATTTCCTTCAACGAAGTTTTATAATAGCCGTTATAAGAGGTTTCAATATTTGTACACCATAAATTAACTGTGTCTGAATTTTCGAAAATTTCCTGACCAACATTCTTCATCATACTTCCCTCTACTCGTGCAATTTTGACCAGTCTGTTAGGGGTTCAAGGAGGTTTTTCTATATTGGTTGTCCATAATTTTTTGCAGCATTATGGGTATGTTTTGAAGTGAGTTTAATCACGAGAAATGTGAATTTTGAAATTCTGAAAAAATATTTGTCTTAAAACCTTCAAAAGTGGGGCTGTCGGGTATTGTGGGCCGCGACGTGAAATCACCTACAAAAAAACAGGAGATGCGATGAGGTCGAACATGATGTGACTGGTGACAATCTTCAAAAAGGTTATGGATGGGGAAAAAACTATTGGGAAATACTAGGTTCTCAGGCAAAAGTGTACATCTGGTTGGTCATTTTCAAGCCCGAGAAGTGTCATTTCCGGTGATCTGGGGGTATCAAAACCAGGAATGTTCTTGTACGCTGCGCGCCAACCGATGTTTTTGTATAGCGTGCCAATTCTCCTGTCAAGTCGTGGTAATGTATGTATGTTTGTAAGAATGCAAATATGTAAGTAAGTTTGTCACTAACGAAACAATGACATAGGCTAGTGGTTCAAATATTGTTAAATTTTTTGAAATTTTTGAACCACTTTATAGGCCTTTCAATAGCAGCAAACGGCAATGTTTTATTTGCTGATTAAACAGGCCTGTTTAACAAGGGACGGGAAATGTAGGCTCCCGTAGCTAAAAATGGACGGAATCATATGATACGGAAAGCTGAAGGTGCCATGTGTGGCCAACGTGTCATCCATATCCAGTGAGAGGTAGTAGAGTTAGCTGGTGAGAACTTCTGCAATGGCTATGCGACCCGTACATTACCTCCATGATATAGTGTGTCATCTTGTGTATAAAAAATCGTTTAATCAAAATAAAGCAAAACTGTGAGCAAACTGCTTATCCACTTCAGAGCCTGTGTATCAAGAGCCCCCCCCCCCCCGTCACTCTTCTTTTCGTAGCTCTCTTCCACCCTTTTATTCTCAACACCTTTCATTCTTTGTCCTTCTGTAGTTTATTCCCTACCCTCTTCCCTTAATCCTCTCTTTGTCCCTCTAAAGTTTATCTCCTAGCTCCCCCCCCCCCCGTTGGTTTCTTTCTTTCTTCTCTCCATCCCTTATCTACTAATCCTCTTACAACTTTCTCTTCGTGTTCACCCTGCTCAGTAACCTGCCTGTATTCTGTGCGTGTATTTGTCCCTTCTATAACTGTTACCTGTCATTTGGCCCCTGGAGAATCTCCTGCGATCGAAACGTCAGGCCAATTTACTTATAAATACACAATTGTATAATTAATTAGTCCTTACTTCCGGTTTAACTATTAGCGTGCTACATGTTATTTCCCGATGTGCTGATACTTTTCTAGGAAGTTGTGACTTACCATGAATCATGTATGTATATGTACTGTTCTGATATGCTGAGCAAGAACAAGTGTTCTATAAAAAAAAAAACAATCTTTATTATCCCCCGTAGGACCGCGATCTCGCGAGGGCGACCAGGGGTTAAACTCCTCTTGATTTGAGCAAAAACAAAGGGTGAAACAACAGGTGTCAGAGAGAGAGGAGTTCACATGCATGACAATACTCTACCCACTGATACATACGTGTTCTTACTGCCTCGGTTACCTCTGCTACAGACACATAGTTGTACGTTAACGGGCATTAAATGGAGATACATGCTACCTCTCACTTGCATTGAAAGAAAAAACTAGTGTTGGCTAGTTGACAGTATGTGGCAGGCAAGTAAAACGTGGATACCTCAAAAATAATTGCAGATTCACCTCTAAACATTTCAATATGTGTGATTGATTTTGATTTAAGGATCGGTTCAATCTTCGAATCAGTTGTGTGACGGAATCAGGTGTCCATTCCCTCACGACAGGTATGGTATCAGTTCCACGACTGTTCTAAACTTTGTATTTTTTTTTTTATTAATTACGTAAACCTAGGCACCAATATATACATGTAGTTAAGCGGTCAATTCGTGCACTACTGCTACTAGCCTAGGCATAACGTTAACACTTTTGCTAGTAGTCTATACTAGTAGCCTACATGGTAAATGGCTGTAACTCTTATATCTACAAATGCAGCAATTTAATAACGAAGTGATTATTCGCAGGGCAGCCTGGCGAATAACGTACACAGACACCTTATTCGCAGGGCTGTGACGATTTTGAAAATAGGTTTATTATTAGGTTTTGCTATTGATACCAGTCAATTTAGGGGCCTTGAAAAATCCAACCTTTTGAGCCCAAATAGTCTTAGCCACTTCATGAGCTAATTTTGGAACCCCAGTAGTTCAATTTTAAAAGCGTATTTTAAGGGAGCTTATCTTGGGATTCCCCAAAAGCCGATATTGCCTGAAAGCCAATATGGTCAAGGTTGTGACACCCCCCCCCCCTCCCACACGTTTACATGCAAATGAGCAGTCACTCTGCAAAAACAAAGGTGAAAATGAGGGATGACATTTTTTATGTTGGCGGTACTAATGCTACACTGGTTCAATCTTAAGGCCCAAGGCTCCCAAAACCAATCCTAACAGCATTAAGATAGGAATCCCAAAGGCCAATAAATTCCTCAAAATATAGAGGCTCCCAATTAAGACTCTCAAAAAGATAGCTGGTGCCCAAAAGCAAACTCGAATAGCCCCAAAAGTTACTGAGCCCGTTAACCCAGTCTAAGGCTGCCCTGCGAATAAGGTGTATATGTGTCTGGCTATTCGCAGGCCAGCCCTGCAAATAAGATGCTTGTGTCTGGCTATTCACATGGCTGCCCTGGAAATAAGGTGTATGTGTCTGGCTATTCGCAGGGCTGCCCTGTGAACAAGGGCGTAGGAACGGGGGGGCTGGGGGGGGCTCCAGCCCCCCAGTGAGAAATATGGGGGGCGGAAGTATCATTCCGCCCCCCCCCCCCCGCTCAGAAAGTCAGAAAACCCCTTTTTCATTTCCAAATCAGAAAAAAAATCTCATTTGGAGCACCAAATTGCATCGAAGGCCAAGTGAAAATGCAAAATTATTTACAAAATGGAGTGGGTGTTGAAGTGTGCTATATTGCACCAAATTGCATCTGAGGCCACCTGGAAATGCAAAAAAATCCAAAGGGGAGGGGGACACCCCCCTGTCCGGCTATTCGCAGGGCTGCCCTGTGAATAAGGTGTATGTGTCTGTCTATTCGCAGGGCTGCTCTGCCAATAAGCCCCACCATTTGATAATGTAACTTCATACGACATGAATTGTTTACATTAGCCTCAGTCTACCTTCGGAGTTCTGACAGAAAATATTAAGGAAACTTATGTTGACTTATGTTACTTCTATAGTAATGTTATTACTATAGAAGTAAGTGCTGTAGCCTTTTAGACAAGGGGAGCAATTGTAGAATACACCATTAATCAAACATAACCCTTTAAGAAGACATGGCTTGAAAGTGAGCATTGTTTTGTAACTTAGTCTACAACTGTACACCAACACTTTATGAGAACAACACAAGATATTTGATACAGTGCACCATGCATGCATGAAAGATATTTTTCTAAAATAAAAATTGTAAGTGCAACCGCTTCATCTCAGACCAGCTCATCAGACCTGGAGTTTGATCAAGATCATGATGCATCAGCACTTTTGTATTAGTGATATGTGGTTCTACTGATCACAATGTCATATCAACACTATGGGTTAGGCAAGATGTACATATTTACAATGGCTTTGTAGAGAGAACAAGGTCGAGGTGGATAGACAGGTATTATGTCATTATGATTGGCCTAGGCCTATGAACTGTGCCTATTGTCTAGTGTCATTTGGGTACTGCATTACATAAAATGTGGCAACTTTCCACATAGGATGACACATCCAAGGGCATTGACAGACAGTTTCCTGCCATGGGGACATTTGGGTCAATGGGTATGCATTTTGTTCTCCTAATTTTCCTTATGTTGACATAGAGCCTATGATTATAAAAATGAGAATATAAACTGATCTTTGTCTTATACCTTCCTGGCCCTCTCAATCGACTGACTTATTTCCAAACACTGTAGATGACCTCAGGACTGTACCCCCCGGGCCCCCCTGACCCCTCTCTTTGTCTGCCCTGGACATATATGGAGGACTCGAGAGGAGATTAAATGTAATGTAATGAGCATAGCTGTTTACAGTACTGTATAAGACTTAATAGTTAAGCTGGTTTGGCATTCATCACTTTTGTAAAACTGGTCACTCAAAGTTGGGGTGTACAGTTGCTATAAGTCGGGAAGATCGTAAATTCAAACTTAGAATTTTCTTTACAGGACAGTTACTGTACTCTCCAAGATTACAAATGTTTGAATGTTTCTTCTTCCTTAGGTGTACCATTCTGCATATCAATAGAAGATATGAATAGCATCACTGTAAAACAAGAACCATCTGATGAAGACATTATCTTTAAAAATGGATGGATCAAAGAAGAGAAGGGTGAAAGAGGTACTGTTAGATCTTGTTGATAGATAAACAATTATATAAAGTAGATATTCTTGATTGACCTCTTTTCTTAATAATATTATGATTTACTAGATACAGTATGAAAATGAAATAGTATTTAAGAAACTTGTTTGCAGATATGTTAGATGGTAAGATTGGGAAGTGTATGTTCTGCTGGGATGTAAACACAATTGTTAACATACAATGCTGAAACATGATAAATCAAAACCATTTCCCTCAGAAATTTTTGGTTTAGAACACATCAGCTAAATGAGTGTCTACTCTACAGGTGGGTCTTTTCATTTAAAATTCTTTGATCATGCTAAAAACAAAACTGAACTTAAATAGAAAACAAGCATTCTTTTAATACTTTATAAATAATTATTGTTTTTAGATGTTAGGATTCACAATCTTCTGTTGAATCTGATAAATTCTAATATTCAGACTCTTTACAATGAAATTTTGTTATATTTACCTTTAAAAAAGAAATACTGTAAACAAGGAATGGTTTACTGAAAATAAAAGTTTTGCACATTGCCTGAATGTTGTGAAACCTGTCAAGGTTCTTGCTGACATGATGATCATGGTCTGTAAATAAAAAAAAAAATTAACTCCTGTTTTTTGTTATTCCATTTTCAGGTTACTTTCAAAGTGATATCAGGAACCTGTCTGGTAATGATGACAGACAAGGAAAATATGAAGACTTTGTGATGAAACAAGAGGTTGACAACCAAGATGAAGATGTAATGGAAGATTATGGTCAGTTTATGCATAAATTATAAAGTTAATAAGTGAGAGGTTTTTGCAAGTTACGTTCCATTTATGATCCAAGGTGTTTCGTAAAAGTAGCTGAATGTAAACAGATGGCTTAATATGTTCCATTGTACATAGGGCATGTGTATGATGTGTTAATTGGTCATCTGTTCCCTATTGATGACATCTGACTGAAGAGTAGGTTTAAGAAGTTCACACAGAAGATGCCAAAACAGTCTCCAATTAGTCTTCTCCATTAATTATTGCAACAGTAACACTAGATTTAACCTTTCTTACAACCTTACTCAATATATGCAGGAAACTGCCACAATAATCAGGATTCAATAGTACTTAGCAAGATCTCTTCTAAGCAATATAACATGTCTTGCAGGCTTGGGGCGATTACATCTGAATGTAATGGATTACGATTACGATTACTTGAGAATGTATGATTACGATTACAGCCTAAAGTTGAAGTAATCGATTACGATTACGATTACATTGTAATGTAATCGTGATTACAATCATGATTACATTGTGGTTACTTGCACAATCCTCTGCATATCTGTTTAATATAACTCTCTGCCGGGAAATAGGGCAATGAAATAGGGCAAAGGAAGGGCATTTACAGTATGGATACAGACAAAATTGTGGAAGTATATCTACAATTCCTACCAGGCATTACACATTTATGCCTTAACACGTTTAAGATGTGTAACCCATAAGTCCAGTAAAAAATACAATTTAAACAGACAATTTAAATAGACAACCAGTTGTGTATGCAAAAGGATTGTGAACGCTGAGAGGCAGCATTGAACAGAATAATTCAGGTGATAAAAAATCCTTGAATATGGTGATCAAATCCCCAGTACTTCTTAGTATAGGTTAATTGTGCTAGAGAATTCTAGAAGCAGGAACACTTCTTTGGTCACACTAAAAGCCAATAGTAAGAATTAGTTTTAATCATTTCTACTAATTTTGCCCTTCTCATTCAAATTTCACTGTAATCATAAATGTTATACGATTACGATTACTTTGCCCTTGTAATCGATTACGATTACTTTGTAATTTTCACTAAAGTAATCGATTACGATTACGATTACTTCAAAAAATGTAATCGATTGTAATCGATTACGATTACTGATTACGATTACCCCAAGCCTGATGTCTTGCGGAAAGGAAATTTGAAGGTATTCTCTTAGCACATCTTGTCTCAACATATTCCCAATTTGAAAGTCAACTCAATGCCGCCCTCTGCTTCTAGCGACAACAGATTCATTTCTTTTAATGTGGCATGTGCATCCTTAGCTATAAACAGCATACGAATCTGGGTACTGTTACCACAAAGTTCTCAGGTGTCCTAGATTCCAATCCGTATCTCTGTTCTCCTATAGGACTACTGTATAACTGTACTGTGTGTTATGTGCGAGCAACTTTCCGCTTGTTCACGATAGTGCTAGCTGTATGCAAGTTTTCAATTGGCTGTGGAGCAGTGCGTATTGTGTTGCTGGGAAACGTTATACCAGCTCGTAGGAGTCATATTGGCCTCTGAAAATTTCCTAGAGGAGTTATACCTTTAATTCTGAGATGCGCTTGTAAGGAGTGTGATGTTACTGGGAGAACTACAGGAGGATGCAATGGAAAGAAGTTATTTAACTTTGACCACATCATTCACTTCGTTGTTGCCAGATGAATGCACATAATACCGCCAAATTGAGAAAATTTCATATCTTTGCCATACAAAATGCTATAAGAATATGGTTTTGACCTTAAAATGCAGATAATTGCTGGCATGTTTTCTGCATAAATCATATTCATAATTCAATTACCAGAATATCATTTTGGCATGTACAAATTTGTTGTAATATTGTAACCAATTTTGTATTTATTTACAATCAGATCTTGCAGATGTCAACATTAAGCGAGAGCTGCAGGATGATAATGTGCAAGTAATAGGTAAGAAATTTTTGATTGTAACTTTAAAGGTCTACTGACAACTAGACAATATCCCCCATAGTAATAGGTAAGAAACTTTTGATTGTAACCTTAAAGATCTATTGACATCTGGACAATATGCCCCATAGTAATAGGTAAGACACTTTGTAACTTTAAAGGTCTACCCACAACTAGACAATATGCCCCATAGTAATAGGTACAGTAAGACACTTTTAATTGTAACTTTAAAGGTTTACCGACAACTAGACAATATGCCCCATAGCAATAGGTAAAACACTTTGTAACTTTAAAGGTCTACCCACAACTAGACAACATGCCCCATATGAATAGGTAAGACACTTTGTAACTTTAAAGGTCTACCCACAACTAGACAATATGCCCCATAGTAATAGGTAAGACACTTTGTAACTTTAAAGGTCTACCCACAACTAGAAAATATGCCCCATAGTAATAGGTAAGACACTTTGTAACTTTAAAGGTCTACCCACAACTAGACAATATGCCCCATAGTAATAGGTAAGACACTTTGTAACTTTAAAGGTCTACCCACAACTAGACAACATGCCCCATATGAATATGTAAGACACTTTGTAACTTTAAAGGTCTACCGACAACTAGACAATATGCCCCATAGTAATAGGTACAGTAAGACACTTTTAATTGTACTGTAACTTTAAAGGTCTATCAACAACTAGACAATATGCCCCATAGTAAAAGGTAAGACACTTTGTAACTTTAAAGGTCTACCCACAACTAGACAACATGCCCCATATGAATAGGTACAGTAAGACACTTTGTAACTTTAAAGGTCTACCCACAACTAGACAATATGCCCCATAGCAATAGGTAAGACACTTTGTAACTTTAAAGGTCTACCCACAACTAGACAATATGCCCCATAGTAATAGGTACAGTAAGACACTTTTAATTGTAACTTTGAAGGTCTACCGACAACTTGACAATATGCCCCATAGCAATAGGTAAGACACTTTGTAACTTTAAAGGTCTACCCACAACTAGACAATATGCCCCATAGTAATAGGTACAGTAAGACACTTTTAATTGTAACTTTAAAGGTCTACCGACAACTTGACAATATGCCCCATAGCAATAGGTAAAACACTTTGTAACTTTAAAGGTCTACCCACAACTAGACAATATGCCCCATAGTAATAGGTAAGACACTTTGTAACTTTAAAAGTCTACCCACATCTAGACAATATGCCCCATAGTAATAGGTAAGACACTTTGTAACTTTAAAGGTCTACCCACAACTATACAACATGCCCCATATGAATAGGTAAGACACTTTGTAACTTTAAAGGTCTACCGACAACTAGACAATATGCCCCATAGCAATAGGTACAGTAAGACACTTTTAATTGTAACTTTAAAGGTCTACCAACAACTAGACAATATGCCCCATAGTAAAAGGTAAGACACTTTGTAACTTTAAAGGTCTATCCACAACTAGACAACATGCCCCATATGAATAGGTAAGACACTTTGTAACTTTAAAGGTCTACCCACAACTAGACAATATGCCCCATAGCAATAGGTAAGACACTTTGTAACTTTAAAGGTCTACCCACAACTAGACAATATGCCCCATAGTAATAGGTAAGACACTTTGTAACTTTAAAGGTCTACCCACAACTAGACAACATGCCCCATATGAATAGGTACAGTAAGACACTTTGTAACTTTAAAGGTCTACCCACAACTAGACAATATGCCCCATAGCAATAGGTAAGACACTTTGTAACTTTAAAGGTCTACCCACAACTAGACAATATGCCCCATAGCAATAGGTAAGACACTTTGTAACTTTAAAGGTCTACCCACAACTAGACAATATGCCCCATAGTAATAGGTACAGTAAGACACTTTTAATTGTAACTTTGAAGGTCTACCGACAACTTGACAATATGCCCCATAGCAATAGGTAAGACACTTTGTAACTTTAAAGGTCTACCCACAACTAGACAATATGCCCCATAGTAATAGGTACAGTAAGACACTTTTAATTGTAACTTTAAAGGTCTACCGACAACTTGACAATATGCCCCATAGCAATAGGTAAAACACTTTGTAACTTTAAAGGTCTACCCACAACTAGACAATATGCCCCATAGTAATAGGTAAGACACTTTGTAACTTTAAAAGTCTACCCACATCTAGACAATATGCCCCATAGTAATAGGTAAGACACTTTGTAACTTTAAAGGTCTACCCACAACTATACAACATGCCCCATATGAATAGGTAAGACACTTTGTAACTTTAAAGGTCTACCGACAACTAGACAATATGCCCCATAGCAATAGGTACAGTAAGACACTTTTAATTGTAACTTTAAAGGTCTACCAACAACTAGACAATATGCCCCATAGTAAAAGGTAAGACACTTTGTAACTTTAAAGGTCTATCCACAACTAGACAACATGCCCCATATGAATAGGTAAGACACTTTGTAACTTTAAAGGTCTACCCACAACTAGACAATATGCCCCATAGCAATAGGTAAGACACTTTGTAACTTTAAAGGTCTACCCACAACTAGACAATATGCCCCATAGTAATAGGTAAGACACTTTGTAACTTTAAAGGTCTACCCACAACTAGAAAATATGCCCCATAGTAATAGGTAAGACACTTTGTAACTTTAAAGGTCTACCCACAACTAGAAAATATGCCCCATAGTAATAGGTAAGACACTTTGTAACTTTAAAGGTCTAGCCACAACTAGACAATGTGCCCCATAGTAATAGGTACAGTAAGACACTTTTAATTGTAACTTTAAAGGTCTACCGACAACTAGACAATATGCCCCATATTAATAGGTAAGTCACTTTGTAACTTTAAAGGTCTACCGACAACTAGACAATATGCCCCATAGTAATAGGTAAGTCACTTTGTAACTTTAAAGGTCTACCCACAACTAGACAACATGCCCCATATGAATAGGTACAGTAAGACACTTTGTAACTTTAAAGGTCTACCCACAACTAGACAATATGCCCCATAGCAATAGGTAAGACACTTTGTAACTTTAAAGGTCTACCCACAACTAGACAATATGCCCCATAGTAATAGGTACAGTAAGACACTTTTAATTGTAACTTTGAAGGTCTACCGACAACTTGACAATATGCCCCATAGCAATAGGTAAGACACTTTGTAACTTTAAAGGTCTACCCACAACTAGACAATATGCCCCATAGTAATAGGTAAGACACTTTGTAACTTTAAAGGTCTACCCACAACTAGACAATATGCCCCATAGTAATAGGTAAGACACTTTGTAACTTTAAAGGTCTACCCACAACTAGACAATATGCCCCATAGTAATAGGTAAGACACTTTGTAACTTTAAAGGTCTACCCACAACTAGACAACATGCCCCATATGAATAGGTAAGACACTTTGTAACTTTAAAGGTCTACCCACAACTAGAAAATATGCCCCATTGTAATAGGTAAGACACTTTGTAACTTTAAAGGTCTACCCACAACTAGACAATATGCCCCATAGTAATAGGTAAGACACTTTGTAACTTTAAAGGTCTACCCACAACTAGACAACATGCCCCATATGAATAGGTAAGACACTTTGTAACTTTAAAGGTCTACCCACAACTAGACAATATGCCCCATAGCAATAGGTAAAACACTTTGTTACTTTAAAGGTCTACCAACAACTAGACAATATGCCCCATAGTAATAGGTAAGACACTTTGTAACTTTAAAGGTCTACCCACAACTAGACAATATGCCCCATAGTAATAGGTAAGACACTTTGTAACTTTAAAGGTCTACCCACAACTATACAACATGCCCCATATGAATAGGTAAGACACTTTGTAACTTTAAAGGTCTACCGACAACTAGACAATATGCCCCATAGCAATAGGTACAGTAAGACACTTTTAATTGTAACTTTAAAGGTCTACCAACAACTAGACAATATGCCCCATAGTAAAAGGTAAGACACTTTGTAACTTTAAAGGTCTATCCACAACTAGACAACATGCCCCATATGAATAGGTAAGACACTTTGTAACTTTAAAGGTCTACCCACAACTAGACAATATGCCCCATAGTAATAGGTAAGACACTTTGTAACTTTAAAGGTCTACCCACAACTAGACAATATGCCCCATAGTAATAGGTAAGACACTTTGTAACTTTAAAGGTCTACCCACAACTAGAAAATATGCCCCATAGTAATAGGTAAGACACTTTGTAACTTTAAAGGTCTACCCACAACTAGAAAATATGCCCCATAGTAATAGGTAAGACACTTTGTAACTTTAAAGGTCTAGCCACAACTAGACAATGTGCCCCATAGTAATAGGTACAGTAAGACACTTTTAATTGTAACTTTAAAGGTCTACCGACAACTAGACAATATGCCCCATATTAATAGGTAAGTCACTTTGTAACTTTAAAGGTCTACCGACAACTAGACAATATGCCCCATAGTAATAGGTAAGACACTTTGTAACTTTAAAGGTCTACCAAACAACTAGACAATATGCCCCATAGTAATAGGTAAGACACTTTGTAACTTTAAAGGTCTACCCACTACTAGACAATATACCCCATAGTAATAGGTAAGACACTTTGTAACTTTAAAGGTCTACCCACAACTATACAACATGCCCCCATATGAATAGGTAAGACACTTTGTAACTTTAAAGGTCTACCGACAACTAGACAATATGCCCCATAGCAATAGGTACAGTAAGACACTTTTAATTGCAACTTTAAAGGTCTACCAACAACTAGACAATATGCCCCATAGTAATAGGTAAGACACTTTGTAACTTTAAAGGTCTATCCACAACTAGACAACATGCCCCATACTGTATGAATAGGTAAGACACTTTGTAACTTTAAAGGTCTACCCACAACTAGAAAATATGCCCCATAGCAATAGGTAAAACACTTTGTTACTTTAAAGGTCTACCAACAACTAGACAATATGCCCCATAGTAATAGGTAAGACACTTTGTAACTTTAAAGGTCTACCCACAACTAGACAATATGCCCCATAGTAATAGGTAAGACACTTTGTAACTTTAAAGGTCTACCCACAACTATACAACATGCCCCATATGAATAGGTAAGACACTTTGTAACTTTAAAGGTCTACCGACAACTAGACAATATGCCCCATAGCAATAGGTACAGTAAGACACTTTTAATTGTAACTTTAAAGGTCTACCAACAACTAGACAATGTGCCCTATAGTAAAAGGTAAGACACTTTGTAACTTTAAAGGTCTATCCACAACTAGACAACATGCCCCATATGAATAGGTAAGACACTTTGTAACTTTAAAGGTCTACCCACAACTAGACAATATGCCCCATAGCAATAGGTAAGACACTTTGTAACTTTAAAGGTCTACCCACAACTAGACAATGTGCCCCATAGTAATAGGTAAAGTAAGACACTTTTAATTGTAACTTTAAAGGTCTACCGACAACTAGACAATATACCCCATAGTAATAGGTAAGTCACTTTGTAACTTTAAAGGTCTACCCACAACTAGACAATATGCCCCATAGTAATAGGTAAGTCACTTTGTAACTTTAAAGGTCTACCCACAACTAGACAATATGCCCCATAGTAATAGGTAAGACACTTTGTAACTTTAAAGGTCTACCCACAACTAGACAATATGCCCCTTAGTAATAGGTAAGACACTTTGTAACTTTAAAGGTCTACCCACAACTATACAACATGCCCCATATGAATAGATAAGACACTTTGTAACTTTAAAGGTCTACCGACAACTAGACAATATGCCCCATAGCAATAGGTACAGTAAGACACTTTTAATTGTAACTTTAAAGGTCTACCAACAACTAGACAATGTGCCCTATAGTAAAAGGTAAGACACTTTGTAACTTTAAAGGTCTATCCACAACTAGACAACATGCCCCATATGAATAGGTAAGACACTTTGTAACTTTAAAGGTCTAGCCACAACTAGACAATATGCCCCATAGTAATAGGTAAGACACTTTGTAACTTTAAAGGTCTACCCACAACTAGACAACATACCCCATGTGAATATGTAAGACACTTTGTAACTTTAAAGGTCTACCGACAACTAGACAATATGCCCCATAGTAATAGGTACAGTAAGACACTTTTAATTGTAACTTTAAAGGTCTACCGACAACTAGACAATATGCCCCATAGCAATAGGTAAAACACTTTGTTACTTTAAAGGTCTACCAACAACTAGACAATATGCCCCATAGTAATAGGTAAGACACTTTGTAACTTTAAAGGTCTACCCACAACTAGACAATATGCCCTATACAGTAGTAATAGGTAAGACACTTTGTCACTTTAAAGGCCTATCCACAACTAGACAATATGCCCCTTAGTAATAGGTAAGACACTTTGTAACTTTAAAGGTCTACCCACAACTAGACAATATGCCCCATAGTAATAGGTAAGACACTTTGTAACTTTAAAGGTCTACCCACAACTAGACAATATGCCCCATAGTAATAGGTAAGACACTTTGTAACTTTAAAGGTCTACCCACAACTATACAACATGCCCCATATGAATAGGTAAGACACTTTGTAACTTTAAAGGTCTACCCACAACTAGATAATATGCCCCATAGCAATAGGTACAGTAAGACACTTTTAATTGTAACTTTAAAGGTCTACCAACAACTAGACAATATGCCCCATAGTAAAAGGTAAGACACTTTGTAACTTTAAAGGTCTATCCACAACTAGACAACATGCCACATATGAATAGGTAAGACACTTTGTAACTTTAAAGGTCTACCCACAACTAGACAATATGCCCCATAGTAATAGGTAAGACACTTTGTAACTTTAAAGGTCTACCAAACAACTAGACAATATGCCCCATAGTAATAGGTAAGACACTTTGTAACTTTAAAGGTCTACCCACTACTAGACAATATACCCCATAGTAATAGGTAAGACACTTTGTAACTTTAAAGGTCTACCCACAACTATACAACATGCCCCCATATGAATTGGTAAGACACTTTGTAACTTTAAAGGTCTACCGACAACTAGACAATATGCCCCATAGCAATAGGTACAGTAAGACACTTTTAATTGCAACTTTAAAGGTCTACCAACAACTAGACAATATGCCCCATAGTAATAGGTAAGACACTTTGTAACTTTAAAGGTCTATCCACAACTAGACAACATGCCCCATACTGTATGAATAGGTAAGACACTTTGTAACTTTAAAGGTCTACCCACAACTAGAAAATATGCCCCATAGCAATAGGTAAAACACTTTGTTACTTTAAAGGTCTACCAACAACTAGACAATATGCCCCATAGTAATAGGTAAGACACTTTGTAACTTTAAAGGTCTACCCACAACTAGACAATATGCCCCATAGTAATAGGTAAGACACTTTGTAACTTTAAAGGTCTACCCACAACTATACAACATGCCCCATATGAATAGGTAAGACACTTTGTAACTTTAAAGGTCTACCGACAACTAGACAATATGCCCCATAGCAATAGGTACAGTAAGACACTTTTAATTGTAACTTTAAAGGTCTACCAACAACTAGACAATGTGCCCTATAGTAAAAGGTAAGACACTTTGTAACTTTAAAGGTCTATCCACAACTAGACAACATGCCCCATATGAATAGGTAAGACACTTTGTAACTTTAAAGGTCTACCCACAACTAGACAATATGCCCCATAGCAATAGGTAAGACACTTTGTAACTTTAAAGGTCTACCCACAACTAGACAATGTGCCCCATATTAATAGGTAAAGTAAGACACTTTTAATTGTAACTTTAAAGGTCTACCGACAACTAGACAATATACCCCATAGTAATAGGTAAGTCACTTTGTAACTTTAAAGGTCTACCCACAACTAGACAATATGCCCCATAGTAATAGGTAAGTCACTTTGTAACTTTAAAGGTCTACCCACAACTAGACAATATGCCCCATAGTAATAGGTAAGACACTTTGTAACTTTAAAGGTCTACCCACAACTAGACAATATGCCCCTTAGTAATAGGTAAGACACTTTGTAACTTTAAAGGTCTACCCACAACTATACAACATGCCCCATATGAATAGATAAGACACTTTGTAACTTTAAAGGTCTACCGACAACTAGACAATATGCCCCATAGCAATAGGTACAGTAAGACACTTTTAATTGTAACTTTAAAGGTCTACCAACAATTAGACAATATGCCCCATAGTAAAAGGTAAGACACTTTGTAACTTTAAAGGTCTATCCACAACTAGACAACATGCCCCATATGAATAGGTAAGACACTTTGTAACTTTAAAGGTCTACCCACAACTAGACAATATGCCCCATAGTAATAGGTAAGTCACTTTGTAACTTTAAAGGTCTACCCACAACTAGACAATATGCCCCATAGTAATAGGTAAGACACTTTGTAACTTTAAAGGTCTACCCACAACTAGAAAATATGCCCCATAGTAATAGGTAAGACACTTTGTAACTTTAAAGGTCTAGCCACTACTAGACAATATGCCCCATAGTAATAGGTAAGACACTTTGTAACTTTAAAGGTCTACCCACAACTAGACAACATGCCCCATATGAATATGTAAGACACTTTGTAACTTTAAAGGTCTACCGACAACTAGACAATATGCCCCATAGTAATAGGTACAGTAAGACACTTTTAATTGTAACTTTAAAGGTCTACCGACAACTTGACAATATGCCCCATAGCAATAGGTGAAACACTTTGTTACTTTAAAGGTCTACCAACAACTAGACAATATGCCCCATAGTAATAGGTAAGACACTTTGTAACTTTAAAGGTCTACCCACAACTAGACAATATGCCCCTTAGTAATAGGTAAGACACTTTGTAACTTTAAAGGTCTACCCACAACTATACAACATGAATAGGTAAGACACTTTGTAACTTTAAAGGTCTACCGACAACTAGACAATATGCCCCATAGTAAAAGGTAAGACACTTTGTAACTTTAAAGGTCTACTCACAACTAGACAATATGCCCCTTAGTAATAGGTAAGACACTTTGTAACTTTAAAGGTCTACCCACAACTATACAACATGCCCCATATGAATAGGTAAGACACTTTGTAACTTTAAAGGTCTACCGACAACTAGACAATATGCCCCATAGCAATATAGGTAAGACACTTTGTAACTTTAAAGGTCTATCCACAACTAGACAACATGCCCCATACTGTATGAATAGGTAAGACACTTTGTAACTTTAAAGGTCTACCCACAACTAGAAAATATGCCCCATAGCAATAGGTAAAACACTTTGTTACTTTAAAGGTCTACCAACAACTAGACAATATGCCCCATAGTAATAGGTAAGACACTTTGTAACTTTAAAGGTCTACCCACAACTAGACAATATGCCCCATAGTAATAGGTAAGACACTTTGTAACTTTAAAGGTCTACCCACAACTATACAACATGCCCCATATGAATAGGTAAGACACTTTTTAACTTTAAAGGTCTACCGACAACTAGACAATATGCCCCATAGCAATAGGTACAGTAAGACACTTTTAATTGTAACTTTAAAGGTCTACCAACAACTAGACAATGTGCCCTATAGTAAAAGGTAAGACACTTTGTAACTTTAAAGGTCTATCCACAACTAGACAACATGCCCCATATGAATAGGTAAGACACTTTGTAACTTTAAAGGTCTACCCACAACTAGACAATATGCCCCATAGCAATAGGTAAGACACTTTGTAACTTTAAAGGTCTACCAACAACTAGACAATGTGCCCCATAGTAATAGGTAAAGTAAGACACTTTTAATTGTAACTTTAAAGGTCTACCGACAACTAGACAATATGCCCCATAGTAATAGGTAAGTCACTTTGTAACTTTAAAGGTCTACCCACAACTAGACAATATGCCCCATAGTAATAGGTAAGTCACTTTGTAACTTTAAAGGTCTACCCACAACTAGACAATATGCCCCATAGTAATAGGTAAGACACTTTGTAACTTTAAAGGTCTACCCACAACTAGACAATATGCCCCTTAGTAATAGGTAAGACACTTTGTAACTTTAAAGGTCTACCCACAACTATACAACATGCCCCATATGAATAGGTAAGACACTTTGTAACTTTAAAGGTCTACCGACAACTAGACAATATGCCCCATAGCAATAGGTACAGTAAGACACTTTTAATTGTAACTTTAAAGGTCTACCAACAATTAGACAATATGCCCCATAGTAAAAGGTAAGACACTTTGTAACTTTAAAGGTCTATCCACAACTAGACAACATGCCCCATATGAATAGGTAAGACACTTTGTAACTTTAAAGGTCTACCCACAACTAGACAATATGCCCCATAGTAATAGGTAAGTCACTTTGTAACTTTAAAGGTCTACCCACAACTAGACAATATGCCCCATAGTAATAGGTAAGACACTTTGTAACTTTAAAGGTCTACCCACAACTAGAAAATATGCCCCATAGTAATAGGTAAGACACTTTGTAACTTTAAAGGTCTAGCCACTACTAGACAATATGCCCCATAGTAATAGGTAAGACACTTTGTAACTTTAAAGGTCTACCCACAACTAGACAACATGCCCCATATGAATATGTAAGACACTTTGTAACTTTAAAGGTCTACCGACAACTAGACAATATGCCCCATAGTAATAGGTACAGTAAGACACTTTTAATTGTAACTTTAAAGGTCTACCGACAACTTGACAATATGCCCCATAGCAATAGGTGAAACACTTTGTTACTTTAAAGGTCTACCAACAACTAGACAATATGCCCCATAGTACTAGGTAAGACACTTTGTAACTTTAAAGGTCTACCCACAACTAGACAATATGCCCCTTAGTGATAGGTAAGACACTTTGTAACTTTAAAGGTCTACCCACAACTATACAACATGAATAGGTAAGACACTTTGTAACTTTAAAGGTCTACCGACAACTAGACAATATGCCCCATAGTAAAAGGTAAGACACTTTGTAACTTTAAAGGTCTACCCACAACTAGACAATATGCCCCTTAGTAATAGGTAAGACACTTTGTAACTTTAAAGGTCTACCCACAACTATACAACATGCCCCATATGAATAGGTAAGACACTTTGTAACTTTAAAGGTCTACCGACAACTAGACAATATGCCCCATAGCAATATAGGTAAGACACTTTGTAACTTTAAAGGTCTATCCACAACTAGACAACATGCCCCATATGAATAGGTAAGACACTTTGTAACTTTAAAGGTCTACCCACAACTAGACAATATGCCCCATAGCAATATAGGTAAGACACTTTGTAACTTTAAAGGTCTACCCACAACTAGACAATATGCCCCTTAGTAATAGGTAAGACACTTTGTAACTTTAAAGGTCTATCCACAACTAGACAACATGCCCCATATGAATAGGTAAGACACTTTGTAACTTTAAAGGTCTACCCACAACTAGACAATATGCCCCATAGTAATAGTCAAGACACTTTGTAACTTTAAAGGTCTACCAACAACTAGACAATATGCCCCATAGTAATAGGTAAGTCACTTTGTAACTTTAAAGGTCTACCCACAACTAGACAATATGCCCCATAGTAATAGGTAAGTCACTTTGTAACTTTAAAGGTCTACCCACAACTAGACAATATGCCCCATAGTAATAGGTAAGACACTTTGTTACTTTAAAGGTCTACCCACAACTAGAAAATATGCCCCATAGTAATAGGTAAGACACTTTGTAACTTTAAAGGTCTAGCCACAACTAGACAATATGCCCCATAGTAATAGGTAAGACACTTTGTAACTTTAAAGGTCTACCCACAACTAGACAACATGCCCCATATGAATATGTAAGACACTTTGTAACTTTAAAGGTCTACCGACAACTAGACAATATGCCCCATAGTAATAGGTACAGTAAGACACTTTTAATTGTAACTTTAAAGGTCTACCGACAACTTGACAATATGCCCCATAGCAATAGGTAAAACACTTTGTTACTTTAAAGGTCTACCAACAACTAGACAATATGCCCCATAGTAATAGGTAAGACACTTTGTAACTTTAAAGGTCTACCCACAACTAGACAATATGCCCCATAGTAATAGGTAAGACACTTTGTAACTTTAAAGGTCTACCCACAACTAGACAATATGCCCCTTAGTTATAGGTAAGACACTTTGTAACTTTAAAGGTCTACCCACAACTATACAACATGAATAGGTAAGACACTTTGTAACTTTAAAGGTCTACCGACAACTAGACAATATGCCCCATAGTAAAAGGTAAGACACTTTGTAACTTTAAAGGTCTACCCACAACTAGACAATATGCCCCTTAGTAATAGGTAAGACACTTTGTAACTTTAAAGGTCTACCCACAACTATACAACATGCCCCATATGAATAGGTAAGACACTTTGTAACTTTAAAGGTCTACCGACAACTAGACAATATGCCCCATAGCAATATAGGTAAGACACTTTGTAACTTTAAAGGTCTATCCACAACTAGACAACATGCCCCATATGAATAGGTAAGACACTTTGTAACTTTAAAGGTCTACCCACAACTAGACAATATGCCCCATAGCAATATAGGTAAGACACTTTGTAACTTTAAAGGTCTACCCACAACTAGACAATATGCCCCTTAGTAATAGGTAAGACACTTTGTAACTTTAAAGGTCTATCCACAACTAGACAACATGCCCCATATGAATAGGTAAGACACTTTGTAACTTTAAAGGTCTACCCACAACTAGACAATATGCCCCATAGTAATAGTCAAGACACTTTGTAACTTTAAAGGTCTACCAACAACTAGACAATATGCCCCATAGTAATAGGTAAGTCACTTTGTAACTTTAAAGGTCTACCCACAACTAGACAATATGCCCCATAGTAATAGGTAAGTCACTTTGTAACTTTAAAGGTCTACCCACAACTAGACAATATGCCCCATAGTAATAGGTAAGACACTTTGTTACTTTAAAGGTCTACCCACAACTAGAAAATATGCCCCATAGTAATAGGTAAGACACTTTGTAACTTTAAAGGTCTAGCCACAACTAGACAATATGCCCCATAGTAATAGGTAAGACACTTTGTAACTTTAAAGGTCTACCCACAACTAGACAACATGCCCCATATGAATATGTAAGACACTTTGTAACTTTAAAGGTCTACCGACAACTAGACAATATGCCCCATAGTAATAGGTACAGTAAGACACTTTTAATTGTAACTTTAAAGGTCTACCGACAACTTGACAATATGCCCCATAGCAATAGGTAAAACACTTTGTTACTTTAAAGGTCTACCAACAACTAGACAATATGCCCCATAGTAATAGGTAAGACACTTTGTAACTTTAAAGGTCTACCCACAACTAGACAATATGCCCCATAGTAATAGGTAAGACACTTTGTAACTTTAAAGGTCTACCCACAACTAGACAATATGCCCCTTAGTTATAGGTAAGACACTTTGTAACTTTAAAGGTCTACCCACAACTATACAACATGCCCCATATGAATAGGTAAGACACTTTGTAACTTTAAAGGTCTACCGACAACTAGACAATATGCCCCATAGCAATAGGTACAGTAAGACACTTTTAATTGTAACTTTAAAGGTCTACCAACAATTAGACAATATGCCCCATAGTAAAAGGTAAGACACTTTGTAACTTTAAAGGTCTATCCACAACTAGACAACATGCCCCATATGAATAGGTAAGACACTTTGTAACTTTAAAGGTCTACCAACAACTAGACAATATGCCCCATAGTAATAGGTAAGACACTTTGTAACTTTAAAGGTCTACCAACAACTAGACAATATGCCCCATAGTAATAGGTAAGACACTTTGTAACTTTAAAGGTCTACCCACAACTAGACAATATGCCCCATAGTAATAGGTAAGACACTTTGTAACTTTAAAGGTCTACCCACAACTATACAACATGCCCCATATGAATAGGTAAGACACTTTGTAACTTTAAAGGTCTACCGACAACTAGACAATATGCCCCATAGCAATAGGTACAGTAAGACACTTTTAATTGTAACTTTAAAGGTCTACCAACAACTAGACAATATGCCCCATAGTAAAAGGTAAGACACTTTGTAACTTTAAAGGTCTATCTACAACTAGACAACATGCCCCATATGAATAGGTAAGACACTTTGTAACTTTAAAGGTCTACCCACAACTAGACAATATGCCCCATAGCAATAGGTAAGACACTTTGTAACTTTAAAGGTCTACCCACAACTAGACAATGTGCCCCATAGTAATAGGTACAGTAAGACACTTTTAATTGTAACTTTAAAGGTCTACCGACAACTAGACAATATGCCCCATAGTAATAGGTAAGTCACTTTGTAACTTTAAAGGTCTACCCACAACTAGACAATATGCCCCATAGTAATAGGTAAGTCACTTTGTAACTTTAAAGGTCTACCCACAACTAGACAATATGCCCCTTAGTAATAGGTAAGACACTTTGTAACTTTAAAGGTCTACCCACAACTAGAAAATATGCCCCATAGTAATAGGTAAGACACTTTGTAACTTTAAAGGTCTACCCACAACAAGACAATATGCCCCATAGTAATAGGTAAGACACTTTGTAACTTTAAAGGTCTACCCACAACTAGACAACATGCCCCATAGTAATAGGTAAGACACTTTGTAACTTTAAAGGTCTACCGACAACTAGACAATATGCCCCATAGTAATAGGTACAGTAAGACACTTTTAATTGTAACTTTAAAGGTCTACCGACAACTAGACAATATGCCCCATAGCAATAGGTGAAACACTTTGTTACTTTAAAGGTCTACCAACAACTAGACAATATGCCCCATAGTAATAGGTAAGACACTTTGTAACTTTAAAGGTCTACCCACAACTAGACAATATGCCCCATAGTAATAGGTAAGACACTTTGTAACTTTAAAGGTCTACCCACAACTAGACAATATGCCCCATAGTAATAGGTAAGACACTTTGTAACTTTAAAGGTCTACCCACAACTATACAACATGCCCCATATGAATAGGTAAGACACTTTGTAACTTTAAAGGTCTACCGACAACTAGACAATATGCCCCATAGCAATAGGTACAGTAAGACACTTTTAATTTTAAAGGTCTACCAACAACTAGACAATATGCCCCATAGTAAAAGGTAAGACACTTTGTAACTTTAAAGGTCTATCCACAACTAGACAACATGCCCCATATGAATAGGTAAGACACTTTGTAACTTTAAAGGTCTACCCACAACTAGACAATATGCCCCATAGCAATATAGGTAAGACACTTTGTAACTTTAAAGGTCTACCCACAACAAGACAATATGCCCCATAGTAATAGGTAAGACACTTTGTAACTTTAAAGGTCTACCCACAACTAGACAACATGCCCCATATGAATATGTAAGACACTTTGTAACTTTAAAGGTCTACCGACAACTAGACAATATGCCCCATAGTAATAGGTACAGTAAGACACTTTTAATTGTAACTTTAAAGGTCTAACGACAACTTGACAATATGCCCCATAGCAATAGGTAAAACACTTTGTAACTTTAAAGGTCTACCAACAACTAGACAATATGCCCCATAGTAATAGGTAAGACACTTTGTAACTTTAAAGGTCTACCCACAACTAGACAATATGCCCCATAGTAATAGGTAAGACACTTTGTAACTTTAAAGGTCTACCCACAACTAGACAATATGCCCCTTAGTTATAGGTAAGACACTTTGTAACTTTAAAGGTCTACCCACAACTATACAACATGCCCCATATGAATAGGTAAGACACTTTGTAACTTTAAAGGTCTACCGACAACTAGACAATATGCCCCATAGCAATAGGTACAGTAAGACACTTTTAATTGTAACTTTAAAGGTCTACCAACAATTAGACAATATGCCCCATAGTAAAAGGTAAGACACTTTGTAACTTTAAAGGTCTATCCACAACTAGACAACATGCCCCATATGAATAGGTAAGACACTTTGTAACTTTAAAGGTCTACCCACAACTAGACAATATGCCCCATAGTAATAGGTAAGACACTTTGTAACTTTAAAGGTCTACCAACAACTAGACAATATGCCCCATAGTAATAGGTAAGACACTTTGTAACTTTAAAGGTCTACCCACAACTAGACAATATGCCCCTTAGTTATAGGTAAGACACTTTGTAACTTTAAAGGTCTACCCACAACTATACAACATGCCCCATATGAATAGGTAAGACACTTTGTAACTTTAAAGGTCTACCGACAACTAGACAATATGCCCCATAGCAATAGGTACAGTAAGACACTTTTAATTGTAACTTTAAACGTCTACCAACAATTAGACAATATGCCCCATAGTAAAAGGTAAGACACTTTGTAACTTTAAAGGTCTATCCACAACTAGACAACATGCCCCATATGAATAGGTAAGACACTTTGTAACTTTAAAGGTCTACCCACAACTAGACAATATGCCCCATAGTAATAGGTAAGACACTTTGTAACTTTAAAGGTCTACCAACAACTAGACAATATGCCCCATAGTAATAGGTAAGACACTTTGTAACTTTAAAGGTCTACCCACAACTAGACAATATGCCCCATAGTAATAGGTAAGACACTTTGTAACTTTAAAGGTCTACCCACAACTATACAACATGCCCCATATGAATAGGTAAGACACTTTGTAACTTTAAAGGTCTACCGACAACTAGACAATATGCCCCATAGCAATAGGTACAGTAAGACACTTTTAATTGTAACTTTAAAGGTCTACCAACAACTAGACAATATGCCCCATAGTAAAAGGTAAGACACTTTGTAACTTTAAAGGTCTATCTACAACTAGACAACATGCCCCATATGAATAGGTAAGACACTTTGTAACTTTAAAGGTCTACCCACAACTAGACAATATGCCCCATAGCAATAGGTAAGACACTTTGTAACTTTAAAGGTCTACCCACAACTAGACAATGTGCCCCATAGTAATAGGTACAGTAAGACACTTTTAATTGTAACTTTAAAGGTCTACCGACAACTAGACAATATGCCCCATAGTAATAGGTAAGTCACTTTGTAACTTTAAAGGTCTACCCACAACTAGACAATATGCCCCATAGTAATAGGTAAGTCACTTTGTAACTTTAAAGGTCTACCCACAACTAGACAATATGCCCCTTAGTAATAGGTAAGACACTTTGTAACTTTAAAGGTCTACCCACAACTAGAAAATATGCCCCATAGTAATAGGTAAGACACTTTGTAACTTTAAAGGTCTAGCCACAACAAGACAATATGCCCCATAGTAATAGGTAAGACACTTTGTAACTTTAAAGGTCTACCCACAACTAGACAACATGCCCCATAGTAATAGGTAAGACACTTTGTAACTTTAAAGGTCTACCGACAACTAGACAATATGCCCCATAGTAATAGGTACAGTAAGACACTTTTAATTGTAACTTTAAAGGTCTACCGACAACTAGACAATATGCCCCATAGCAATAGGTAAAACACTTTGTTACTTTAAAGGTCTACCAACAACTAGACAATATGCCCCATAGTAATAGGTAAGACACTTTGTAACTTTAAAGGTCTACCCACAACTAGACAATATGCCCCATAGTAATAGGTAAGACACTTTGTAACTTTAAAGGTCTACCCACAACTAGACAATATGCCCCATAGTAATAGGTAAGACACTTTGTAACTTTAAAGGTCTACCCACAACTATACAACATGCCCCATATGAATAGGTAAGACACTTTGTAACTTTAAAGGTCTACCGACAACTAGACAATATGCCCCATAGCAATAGGTACAGTAAGACACTTTGTAACTTTAAAGGTCTACCAACAACTAGACAATATGCCCCATAGTAAAAGGTAAGACACTTTGTAACTTTAAAGGTCTATCCACAACTAGACAACATGCCCCATATGAATAGGTAAGACACTTTGTAACTTTAAAGGTCTACCCACAACTAGACAATATGCCCCATAGCAATATAGGTAAGACACTTTGTAACTTTAAAGGTCTACCCACAACAAGACAATATGCCCCATAGTAATAGGTAAGACACTTTGTAACTTTAAAGGTCTACCCACAACTAGACAACATGCCCCATATGAATATGTAAGACACTTTGTAACTTTAAAGGTCTACCGACAACTAGACAATATGCCCCATAGTAATAGGTACAGTAAGACACTTTTAATTGTAACTTTAAAGGTCTACCGACAACTTGACAATATGCCCCATAGCAATAGGTAAAACACTTTGTTACTTTAAAGGTCTACCAACAACTAGACAATATGCCCCATAGTAATAGGTAAGACACTTTGTAACTTTAAAGGTCTACCCACAACTAGACAATATGCCCCATAGTAATAGGTAAGACACTTTGTAACTTTAAAGGTCTACCCACAACTAGACAATATGCCCCTTAGTTATAGGTAAGACACTTTGTAACTTTAAAGGTCTACCCACAACTATACAACATGCCCCATATGAATAGGTAAGACACTTTGTAACTTTAAAGGTCTACCGACAACTAGACAATATGCCCCATAGCAATAGGTACAGTAAGACACTTTTAATTGTAACTTTAAAGGTCTACCAACAATTAGACAATATGCCCCATAGTAAAAGGTAAGACACTTTGTAACTTTAAAGGTCTATCCACAACTAGACAACATGCCCCATATGAATAGGTAAGACACTTTGTAACTTTAAAGGTCTACCCACAACTAGACAATATGCCCCATAGTAATAGGTAAGACACTTTGTAACTTTAAAGGTCTACCAACAACTAGACAATATGCCCCATAGTAATAGGTAAGACACTTTGTAACTTTAAAGGTCTACCCACAACTAGACAATATGCCCCATAGTAATAGGTAAGACACTTTGTAACTTTAAAGGTCTACCCACAACTATACAACATGCCCCATATGAATAGGTAAGACACTTTGTAACTTTAAAGGTCTACCGACAACTAGACAATATGCCCCATAGCAATAGGTACAGTAAGACACTTTTAATTGTAACTTTAAAGGTCTACCAACAACTAGACAATATGCCCCATAGTAAAAGGTAAGACACTTTGTAACTTTAAAGGTCTATCTACAACTAGACAACATGCCCCATATGAATAGGTAAGACACTTTGTAACTTTAAAGGTCTACCCACAACTAGACAATATGCCCCATAGCAATAGGTAAGACACTTTGTAACTTTAAAGGTCTACCCACAACTAGACAATGTGCCCCATAGTAATAGGTACAGTAAGACACTTTTAATTGTAACTTTAAAGGTCTACCGACAACTAGACAATATGCCCCATAGTAATAGGTAAGTCACTTTGTAACTTTAAAGGTCTACCCACAACTAGACAATATGCCCCATAGTAATAGGTAAGTCACTTTGTAACTTTAAAGGTCTACCCACAACTAGACAACATGCACCTTAGTAATAGGTAAGACACTTTGTAACTTTAAAGGTCTACCCACAACTAGAAAATATGCCCCATAGTAATAGGTAAGACACTTTGTAACTTTAAAGGTCTAGCCACAACAAGACAATATGCCCCATAGTAATAGGTAAGACACTTTGTAACTTTAAAGGTCTACCCACAACTAGACAACATGCCCCATAGTAATAGGTAAGACACTTTGTAACTTTAAAGGTCTACCGACAACTAGACAATATGCCCCATAGTAATAGGTACAGTAAGACACTTTTAATTGTAACTTTAAAGGTCTACCGACAACTAGACAATATGCCCCATAGCAATAGGTAAAACACTTTGTTACTTTAAAGGTCTACCAACAACTAGACAATATGCCCCATAGTAATAGGTAAGACACTTTGTAACTTTAAAGGTCTACCCACAACTAGACAATATGCCCCATAGTAATAGGTAAGACACTTTGTAACTTTAAAGGTCTACCCACAACTAGACAATATGCCCCATAGTAATAGGTAAGACACTTTGTAACTTTAAAGGTCTACCCACAACTATACAACATGCCCCATATGAATAGGTAAGACACTTTGTAACTTTAAAGGTCTACTGACAACTAGACAATATGCCCCATAGCAATAGGTACAGTAAGACACTTTTAATTTTAAAGGTCTACCAACAACTAGACAATATGCCCCATAGTAAAAAGTAAGACACTTTGTAACTTTAAAGGTCTATCCACAACTAGACAACATGCCCCATAGTAATAGGTAAGACACTTTGTAACTTTAAAGGTCTACCCACAACTAGACAATATGCCCCATAGCAATATAGGTAAGACACTTTGTAACTTTAAAGGTCTACCCACAACTAGACAATGTGCCCCATAGTTATAGGTACAGTAAGACACTTTTCATTGTAACTTTAAAGGTCTACCGACAACTAGACAATATGCCCCATAGAAATAGGTAAGTCACTTTGTAACTTTAAAGGTCTACCCACAACTAGACAATATGCCCCATAGTAATAGGTAAGTCACTTTGTAACTTTAAAGGTCTACCCACAACTAGACAATATGCCCCTTAGTAATAGGTAAGACACTTTGTAACTTTAAAGGTCTACCCACAACTAGAAAATATGCCCCATAGTAATAGGTAAGACACTTTGTAACTTTAAAGGTCTACCCACAACTAGACAATATGCCCCATAGTAATAGGTAAGACACTTTGTAACTTTAAAGGTCTACCCACAACTAGACAACATGCCCCATAGTAATAGGTAAGACACTTTGTAACTTTAAAGGTCTACCGACAACTAGACAATATACCCCATAGTAATAGGTAAGACACTTTGTAACTTTAAAGGTCTACCCACAACTATACAACATGCCCCATATGAATAGGTAAGACACTTTGTAACTTTAAAGGTCTACCGACAACTAGACAATATGCCCCATAGCAATAGGTACAGTAAGACACTTTTAATTGTAACTTTAAAGGTCTACCAACAACTAGACAATATGCCCCATAGTAAAAGGTAAGACACTTTGTAACTTTAAAGGTCTATCTACAACTAGACAACATGCCCCATATGAATAGGTAAGACACTTTGTAACTTTAAAGGTCTACCCACAACTAGACAATATGCCCCATAGCAATAGGTAAGACACTTTGTAACTTTAAAGGTCTACCCACAACTAGACAATATGCCCCATAGTAATAGGTACAGTAAGACACTTTTAATTGTAACTTTAAAGGTCTACCGACAACTAGACAATATGCCCCATAGTAATAGGTAAGTCACTTTGTAACTTTAAAGGTCTACCCACAACTAGACAATATGCCCCATAGTAATAGGTAAGTCACTTTGTAACTTTAAAGGTCTACCCACAACTAGACAATATGCCCCTTAGTAATAGGTAAGACACTTTGTAACTTTAAAGGTCTACCCACAACTAGAAAATATGCCCCATAGTAATAGGTAAGACACTTTGTAACTTTAAAGGTCTAGCCACAACAAGACAATATGCCCCATAGTAATAGGTAAGACACTTTGTAACTTAAAAGGTCTACCCACAACTAGACAACATGCCCCATAGTAATAGGTAAGACACTTTGTAACTTTAAAGGTCTACCGACAACTAGACAATATGCCCCATAGTAATAGGTACAGTAAGTCACTTTTAATTGTAACTTTAAAGGTCTACCGACAACTAGACAATATGCCCCATAGCAATAGGTAAAACACTTTGTTACTTTAAAGGTCTACCAACAACTAGACAATATGCCCCATAGTAATAGGTAAGACACTTTGTAACTTTAAAGGTCTACCCACAACTAGACAATATGCCCCATAGTAATAGGTAAGACACTTTGTAACTTTAAAGGTCTACCCACAACTAAACAATATGCCCCATAGTAATAGGTAAGACACTTTGTAACTTTAAAGGTCTACCCACAACTATACAACATGCCCCATATGAATAGGTAAGACACTTTGTAACTTTAAAGGTCTACCGACAACTAGACAATATGCCCCATAGCAATATAGGTAAGACACTTTGTAACTTTAAAGGTCTACCCACAACTAGACAATGTGCCCCATAGTTATAGGTACAGTAAGACACTTTTCATTGTAACTTTAAAGGTCTACCGACAACTAGACAATATGCCCCATAGAAATAGGTAAGTCACTTTGTAACTTTAAAGGTCTACCCACAACTAGACAATATGCCCCATAGTAATAGGTAAGTCACTTTGTAACTTTAAAGGTCTACCCACAACTAGACAATATGCCCCTTAGTAATAGGTAAGACACTTTGTAACTTTAAAGGTCTACCCACAACTAGAAAATATGCCCCATAGTAATAGGTAAGACACTTTGTAACTTTAAAGGTCTACCCACAACTAGACAATATGCCCCATAGTAATAGGTAAGACACTTTGTAACTTTAAAGGTCTACCCACAACTAGACAACATGCCCCATAGTAATAGGTAAGACACTTTGTAACTTTAAAGGTCTACCGACAACTAGACAATATGCCCCATAGTAATAGGTACAGTAAGACACTTTTAATTGTAACTTTAAAGGTCTACCGACAACTAGACAATATGCCCCATAGCAATAGGTAAAACACTTTGTTACTTTAAAGGTCTACCAACAACTAGACAATATGCCCCATAGTAATAGGTAAGACACTTTGTAACTTTAAAGGTCTACCGACAACTAGACAATATGCCCCATAGTAATAGGTACAGTAAGACACTTTTAATTGTAACTTTAAAGGTCTACCGACAACTAGACAATATGCCCCATAGCAATAGGTAAAACACTTTGTTACTTTAAAGGTCTACCAACAACTAGACAATATGCCCCATAGTAATAGGTAAGACACTTTGTAACTTTAAAGGCCTATCCACAACTAGACAATATGCCCCTTAGTAATAGGTAAGACACTTTGTAACTTTAAAGGTCTACCCACAACTAGACAATATGCCCCATAGCAATAGGTAAGACACTTTGTAACTTTAAAGGTCTACCCACAACTAGACAATATGCCCCATTGCAATAGGTAAGACACTTTGTAACTTTAAAGGTCTACCCACAACTAGACATTATGCCCCATAGTAATAGGTAAGACACTTTTACTTGTAACTTTAAAGGTCTACCAACAACTAGACAACATGCCCCATATTCGGTACCTCTTTTGTGTGTGATAATTTCATTCAAAATCTGTTGAAATTTTTCAAAAAGCACTTCTCGTTTCCAAGATATACACATTTGAAGTTTGAGAAATCTGTGGAAACTCATTAAATATGTGCAACTATGACGTGAAGTGTTGTGCTAATCAAACTTTGTTAATGTACACATATATCATTTGAATAATGTGATGTTCCTCTTTTCAAGAAGACAATAAAGTAATTCAAAACAATCGCCATAGGCAACAATTTAACAAACCTGTGTTCAGTATTGAAACCAAGGTTGAAGAAACAAAGGAATAACATAACAGAATATTAGGCAGTCATTCTCTTTACATCATCAATGTGCATAATTAGCTAATGTTTATTCATAAATGGAACTAGAATTAAGAAAAGACTTGTAAAATGGTCAATCTTTGATGGATTTTCATGGGAGTCACAGCCATTTTCATGATTACTAATTTCTTTTAGAGTAATTAGGACAATGTTGTTCCTTGGTGTTTGTAGATCTTTACTAATTATGTATAATGTGTAGTTAAAAAACAGTTTGCTATTTCAAGAGGGTGGTGATTGATTGGATAAGTGTTTCTATTGTTAACCTGTTTTGTTTGAATTTCATAAACCCTGAAGACTACTTAACAAAATATGAGCAGTAACTTATTTCCCCATTACAAGATGCAAGTTTTAGTGTAATTCATTATGGTGGTCTAAGGGGTAATTAACAACCAACATGATGATCATTTGCAGGTAATAATTTATCTGGTATCGCATCCCAAAATGCTTTGCAAAGATGGACACATTCCTCTACAAGTCCAAAGATCTATCACACTTTCTTTACACATGAATCAAACTATAAATATAAATATAAATAAATATATATAACTATATTTATATAAAATATATATAATAAATATATTAAATATAATTAAAATATAATAAAAAATATTTATATAAAATATATATATAAAAATATGTATATATATTATATATAAAAATATATTTATATATTTTATATAGAATATATAAATATATAAATAAATATAAAAACTACAAAATGTAACAGACAAAATTCGGATCTTTCCAAACTGGTACACAAAATATGAACACAAAATTACTCCCTGATTTGTATTTAAATGTCTGATTGTGCAGACGTCTGTTTCATGAATTCCTGTTTGCTTCTTTTCAGGTAATGGTAATAGCCACAGTCATAAGAGACGACCCTGTCCTGCGGAAGACATTCAACGAGACATCAAGACAACAATCAGTGTCATTGATGACATTTTGTCTCAATTGGAGACATTTGAAGGAAACCTCAAATCACCTTCAGGGAATACTGCACTTCGAGCATTTTCTCTCAGTGAAGAAGATGAAGATGGAGATTCATTGGATAAGCTTACAGAACCAAGTAGAGTTAGCAGTAAGAGAAAGACAAATTCAGGCTCTAATGCTGTAAGTAACTTTAAGGTAGATTGCAAAGAAGAAAAACCTGTGAATAATATTGATTTATCAACTAACACAGACAAAATCTGTCTCAAGAGGAGAATGTCTGTCTCTACTGAAAATGAACCTAACCTTAAATCAAAAACTACCCACATTAAAAAATGTCAGTATTGTGAAGAGAAATTCAACAATTTCAGAACATTAAATAAACACCAGAGGCATTGTAGAGATGTAATGTGTACTCCTTCTGCTAAGACACTGAGAATAAATGTTACCAAGAAGTTAGAAAGTAACTTGGAATTTCTGGACAAAACGGATCCCAGATCTATTTCATCGAGACAGAAAAAGAGAGTCAATACCTTAGAGTTACCTTATCAATGTAAGTATTGTGAGAAGAAGTTTATTAAGCTGAGTAAGTTTACTGTACATGTGAGGACTCACACTGGGGATAAACCGTTTACCTGTAAATACTGTGGGAAATGTTTGAGTAGACCTGAGATCTTAAGAAGACATGAGAGAATTCACACTGGAGAAAGACCCTTTAAGTGTCAGTATTGTAATAAAGGTTTCAATGGTGCTAATGATGTAAAGAAACATGAGAGGACACATACGGGAGAGAGACCTTTCAAATGCAAGTACTGTAATAAAGCATTCAGAGACCTTGGTACATTAAGATCCCACGAGAAAATACATACTGGTGAAAAACCATTTAAATGTAATTATTGTGACAAAGCGTTTAACAGGGGGTGTTACCTGAGGAGACATGAAAGAACACACACTGGCGAAAAACCATATGCTTGTAAGCATTGTGGTAAGGCATTTAGTAGAACATACACACTGAAATGCCATATGAAGCTACACTAAGAGAGTGTGTTACTTAAGGAGACATGAAAGAACACACACTGGCGAAAAACCATATGCTTGTAAGCATTGCGGTAAGGCATTTAGTAGAACATACACACTGAAATGCCATATGAAGCTACACTAAGAGAGTGTGTTACTTAAGGAGACATGAAAGAACACACACTGGCGAAAAACCATATTCTTGTAAGCATTGCGGTAAGGCATTTAGTAGAACATACACACTGAAATGTCATGAGAAGCTACACTAAGAGAGGGTGTTACTTAAGGAGACATGAAAGAACACACACTGGCGATAAACCATATGCTTGTAAGCATTGCGGTAGAGCATTTAGTAGAACATACACACTGAAATGTCATGAGAAGCTACACTAAGAGAGGGTGTTACTTAAGGAGACATGAAAGAACACACACTGGCGATAAACCATATGCTTGTAAGCATTGCGGTAAGGCATTTAGTAGAACATACACACTGAAATGCATGAGAAGCTACACTAAGAGAGGGTGTTACTTGAGGAGACATGAAATGAACACACATTGGTGAAAGATTTAATCATTGTTTTAAGGTATTTAGTAGAACATACACACTGAAATGCCATGAGAAGCTACACTAAGAGGGGTGTTACTTGAGGGGACATGAAATGAACACACATTGGTGAAAGATTTAATCATTGTTTTAAGGTATTTAGTAGAACATACACACTGAAATGAAGCTACACTAAGAGGGGTGTTACTTGAGGGGACATGAAAAGAACACACACAAAGACCATATACATGCTTAGCATTACAAGTGTTATTGAGGAGAACGTTAACTTTGAAATTTCATTAGTTGCAACATTTAAGTTAATTAACATAAGAGTGGTAAATACTAACTTCGGCTGAAGGGGGTAGGTGAAGGGGTGGCTGAGAGGAAGAACTCTTTATGCAATTAACATTTTATGAATTATTTTATCCTCACCTGTTTTACAAGTTGGTGAGTGACTAGCTGCAACCCCTGGTAACAGCTTTTATATTCACGAGATGCCAAGCAATGCTATCCTAGTTTCTTTTCTGATCAATAAATTCATATTTGTTGTGTTGATAACATTCAAAATTGGTCTGTTTTAAATTTGTTTATTTTTTTATGATATTCATGAACATATTTTCTACTTTATACTCTGAATGACATCTTTGAGGTTAATGATGTTATTATTACAGAAGTGATTTTTTTATTTCCTTAACTTTGGTACAGTTGCAGGACAGCTTAAATGTGTAAACAGGAAGTAAATTGCTGGACATTTGTAGTGGATTCTATTGTTCAGCCCATCCAACATCTTGATATTGAACCTTGTTTTTTAAAATTCCAAATACTTTTGCCCTTTTAAACCCTACAGGAAGGTTCATATTTGTTATGTTTAGTTTTACTGAACTTTCCCCTTATATATACAGTATAGCTGTAGCTTGCTGCAATTTGTGACAATTTTGATATTTTTTTACTCCCTTTTGCCATATTTATACTAACTCAGGTGTAGACTTTTACTTGTACAATAATGAGGCTATTTTCAAAAAAATATTCAAGTAACTTGTGATTCAATTGTCAAAATTCAGTTAGTGTTCTTCGTAACCAAATGGTTTTCTATTTTGATACTGCTGTTTTTTTTTTTCTTTTTCTATTACTTGGTATAATGTATATTCATTGGATTTATTGATTTGTTGTATTTATCATTTTTCATATATCTATGATCATGGTTACTTGAAATCAATACCATCAAGCGATATAAACTAAAACAGAATTTTCATGTATCAAACCATCTCAACTTGTAGTAATATGCTATTTAACCTTAACCAGATGTTTAATTATACTTTTCTTATATCAGTTATCCTGCTTTTGTAATATTCAAAAACATTTTGAGAATTTTCCAAAATACCGATCTCATGTCTGAGAAATATCAGTCAGTTTTCTGTTGAAAAGGATCTTATATTTTTAAATATTTTTTTAATGGAATAATCATAATTATTACAAGCATATATGAGAAAGACTGGGGAAAAATCATTCAAGTTAATTATATTCCTTTATTTTAAAACTTTGTTTGAGGTTTATTCTGTTCCTAACTCTTATCGATAATTTTTTATACCAAACTTTTTGTTAACTTTTTGTAACTTTGTTATATTTTTTTTTTTTTATAAATTTCTGTAAAATTTTATAAATTTTTGTAACTTTTTGTAACTTGTTTAATTTATTTTTGTATAGATTTTCAGTCAGATTTCTAAATGTTGTTGATTGACATATACTGTATTTATACAATTTCGCTTCCATTACTTGTGTACAATCCATCCATGGTTATACCACTATTGCTCTCATTATAACCACTTGCCAGTAACATGTGTGCTATTTACTTACTCTTTAAATGTTTAACCTTTTTAATATTTTTCAATGCTTTATATATTTCCTTAAAAGTTAACAGGTTTTAAATTGTGTCTGGATTTTTCAATAGATTCATGACAAACTTGGATCCTGCAATATGTTAGTGCTATTTTTTGCCTGATATGCGAGGTTAATTATGAACTTGCCATCTACATCACAGCACAAAGTATTGATATTAACTAATTTTTAATAATTTATAGATTTTATTTTTTGTCTTTTTGTCTTAATATTTATCCCTCATCTATGTCCAGGAATATTTGTGAGGACCACCAGGTCAGTACTATTGAAAACGTTTAGCCATTTTAATTTGCTAGTATTTGAGGCCAATACTGATGGTAAATTGTAACAGAATGCTTGTTTTCAGGGATGCGATGTGTTTGTTAAGTGATGTGATAACTTAAGAATAGGTAATCACTTCAGCAGGTTTGGAGACTATACTGTGGTTTTTCTTTATATGTCTCGCAGATGAGTTCATCCTGTTTCTGCTCAAGTAGAGCCATTTTTTCACTTTCTTTTCTTTTTCTGATTTTATTTAAAAAAATGAAATATTAAAACATTCGTCTGGATGCCTTATTATTGGAATTTAAAAAGGAAAAGAAAATATGTACTATTTTTGCAAAAAAATAAGTATGGAAGGAAAATAAACAGATCAACCGTGCAGTCTCAGATAATCCTATCTTATCTTCTGTTTGTGACGACGGGAGGAATATAGAGAAGTTGTGTGTGTGTGTGTGTGTGTGACCTCACTTTAATGACGTACTAGGCAGACCTCGCTGAATCCCCCCTCCCGTTCTCTCCATTTCCATCGCCAAATATCAAATATGCAATCAGTGAATATTTATTGTAAGACATTTAACAATTTATAGCTGAACTTCTTCGGGGGTAAAACCACAGTCAAAGTTAAACGAGGGTAAACGGTTGGAGTAAAACGGCGAGTCTGGTGATTTTTGCGAATTAGACCTGTCCACTGCTGTGGTCCCCGAGACGGCCTTCCATAAAGCTTTATGTCTGAGTCGGATCTGAGGAAAGAAGAGTTTGACCTACCCACTTTCCAAATCGGTGGATACTCGGAAATGTCTACGGATATAGTTGTAAATAAGTTAAGTTAATTTATGAAAGAATGGTATGCTCCGCGTACGTGGCGTGTTGATATTTAGCTCATTTGAAAGCTTAGCGATCGTGCTAAAATTCTGTCACTTTTTGCCACCGTGTATGATTGACTGTGGTTGGCGTGAATTAAGTTTTCATACATGCGATCATAGCTAATAAGTTTGAAGGTAACCAGAGGTCATTTTCTGAACACGTCAAAAATGCTACACATAGAACGTTGTCCCTGAAATATTGTCGATATTACGTTTGAATGGCGGTGAATCAAATTTGTTCAGGAAAGATATTATTGTCGTCATGTGAGGGTCGAAAACAGGGCCTTCTGTAGAGTTTTACAGTTATGATGAAATGTAGGCCACAGATCATCTGCAATGATCATGAAATTTGCTTTTGGCAACGTTTTATTATTCATGACCAGTATGCATTTTGGTGTGAGTAGCAAAATGTCTCCCATTAGGCCTACTTTGGGAAATAATTCCACCCGCCGGAGACTTGATCAAGTCAAATATATCCTTGTTATTCATGCTTCCTATCTAGTTCGATGATATTCTCTGTAAAAAGACTACTTGGCAGATTTGCAATTGAACTTTACAACAGTTTGTGAGTGTAATACTACATACAAGAATAACCTATATTGTTGGGACCGATTCCGATTTGTGCTCTTTCTCTGTGGTTCGTCGATTGTAAACAAGCAGTCATTCTGCTATTGTATGTGTGCAAATTTCGTTTGTAATTTTGTGTTAGCACCGATGTGCATCGACGAGTCGATGGAAGTTTAAAAGAAGACAAAGAATGATAATTATTTAACTGCAACAAATTGAAAGCGTTCATTAAATCTTCACACGAAA